>NC_060956.1:13620998-13735998 GCF_910589235.1 Vespa crabro | reverse complement strand
AGGTGGTAGGGCGAGTTTTCCCTTCGCAGTTAGTGCCGACCCTACGTCCGACAGATGGGAACAGAAACACCACCATCACCACAATCCACGAGCCTGGCCTAGGGAATGCAATGGCGTTGTTAGCAAAGCACTCAGTCGTTTCACATCCGAGACGTCAAACAAGTCCTCAAAGTTGTCCACAACGGTACCACCGGTAGTTCGTGGTAAGACCAGCTTGGAAGCTCTCAGGGAGAGGGGTGGCAATCTGGTCGTCATAAGGGAACCCGTCAGAGCGGGTAGATATACGAGGTACAGCGAGGTTCAGTGCGAATCAGTGCAGGCACGGATTCGACGTTTCCAAGTACATGGAGCGTCTTAAGAAAAATCTTCCTCGGTATCTTTAAAGGGAACACTTGGAAGGCGTCTATACTTGATGGTCATCGCCGTTACATTTTCGGATAATGATCCGTGATAGAGACTGATGCTTTCTTTGTACATAGATGACGTTAATCGTGTACAGTTAGGGTCGACCATGCCTCTTTGCAAAAGAGTTAGATAGATAGAGAGAGAGAGTGAGAGAGAGAGAGAGAGAGAGAGAAAGAAAGAGAATGTTATGTGATAGCGAGATGAAAAAGAGGGCAAAAGAGAGAAGAGGTAGGATGGAAAAACATGTATTAATGCGAACAAATGGCTGTTGTATATATATAAGTGAGATGTATTAGGTGCGTATGATGACATGCATGTCGTTTTGTTCTCTCATATTTTTTTCTTTTTTCTCCTTTTTTTTCCTTTTTTTTCCTTTTTTCTCTTTTTTTTCTTCTTCCTCTTCAAGTATTATTACCAGGAGGTGATCTACACATTTTCGGTAGTACATCATGTATACGTAGATACAGACAATGCGTATGGTCGATATAAAAGAACATTGTACGGCAGAGATAACGAGGCTTTTACGGCATGATGTAAATAATAGGAAGGAGAAAAGATAAGAGGATGTAAAGTTAGATATAAAGGAAGGGAGTATGTATAGGGATACGCAGACAACTCGTTATCTGCCGTTTTGAAAAGAGAAGGGACAAACTTTCGTGGCGATTCGAGAGCGCTTTGCGAGCATCGATTTAAAAGTACGAAAACAGTGCTGTCCTTCGAATTTTCATTCGTTAACGATCAGCTCGTAGTGACAACAAGCATATTGAATATGTCGCCGATGTGGTTGTGTTGTGTAATAAATATATATATAAGAAAACAGTGTTCAGCGTCTTGTTCGACAAATCTTACATACGTCGTCATAGCTCTATTTCAGTAACTTTGGTGCCTTCGTAATAAGCGTTTATAAGAGAAGACAAACTCGCATATGTATGATTTATGTACATACATACATACATTCATTCGCATGTATATATATGTATATATATATATGTATATATATATATATATATATATATATATATATATATATATATATATATATATAAATACACAAACGATTGTAGTACCTACTCCTTCGCGTAAGTTTGCCCCATAAGGAGCAAATACGAATATACGAATATAACAAGAGTCACGAGCGAGAAAAAACTTTACTCGTTCGGACAGTGCCTTAATCGCGCGCAAGAAAAAAAAAAACCTTTTTTACAGGGTAGCTCGTTGATCGTGCGAAATTGAGACAAACTTTTAGACGTCTCTAATTATTGTCTTTCCTTGACGTCGAAAGAAAGGAAGAGGAATTCTTAAACAATAATTAAAAATAGAAAAGAAAAGAAAAAAGAAAGAAAGAAAAAGAAAGAGAAAAAAATAAAGAAAAAAGAAAGATGATTTTTGAATCGAAAATTTCAAAGAAATAAATCAATTATTATTCGTTGTTAATATTTTAAGAAAGTTAATTAGGATGTTTGAAATATATAATTAATTTTTTTCTCTCTCAATGCCATCTCCTCTTTCGATATTGCTAATAACAAAACTGCCTAATTGACGATCGAAGATTATAGATATCAAGGTTCGATCGTTGATCATGTGCATCTGGATAAAATGCGGATATAAAAAATATATATTAAATAAATTACTTTCGCTGATGAGCCAGAGAGAATATTCGACGGATTTCAACAGCAAATTTCAAAATTAAACGACGAGGAGTACTACAGAAACGACTAGTTCGTATTCGCGTCTCACGTTCAGCGTACGAATGAATTATATACAAGATATGCCCGAGATGGTGGGTGGTTTTCTTTTTTCTTTTTTTTCTTCTTTTTTTAAATGAAATATCGATCTTATATCTATCCACGTTTAGCGACTAAACTTGAGATACGAATGCGGATCGAAATCTCTTGCGTTGGAGAGGATGTATCGTTGGCATTGTAATATTTTCTAAGACGTATATATATTATGTAAATTTCTTGTAGTAAGATCGCGAAGGATCGTGAAGAAAGCGGAGTGACCAATGGGGTAATACAAAAAAAGAAAGGAGGAATTAAAAAATATTAATTAAAAATAAAAAAGAAAAAAAGTAGGTCACTCATGGAGACCGAATCTTCCGCATATTTGAGGAAGAAGTCCCTCGTTACTCCGTTAAATACTAGTCATATATTAAAAGAAGAAAAAAAAGAAAAAATACCAATAACAAAAAAAGAAAGGAAAGAAAAGATTGTCATTCGTTTTCTTTCGATCCTCGTATCTCGCTCTGTTATCGTTCTCCGGGCACACGGTCGTTGACGAGGAGCCAACGAACGGTCGGTGTCCTCTCCGATTTTCTTTCTGGAGGTTCGCAATTGGAGAACGCGAATAGTGCCTGATGTGTCTCTGAAAAGAAAACGAACGAACGAACGAACGAACGATCGTATTAGTCGAAATGACAAGGCTTCTTCGTAGTGAACGTTTTTTCATCATCGATGATCGACGTAAGACCTTGTCACTTCTCCGTGTCGATATATATATATATATATATATATATATATATATATATATATATATTGTGTGTCTAATTTGATAATTTCATTTTGTCAAAATATATGTTCGATTAATTCAGATAATTTGAAAAAAAAATTTTTATATAAATTGTTGCGAAGAAATCGCAATATCCTTTTGCTTTATTGATCCAACGACTAGATCGAAAAATATCCTTATTACCATCGTTCTGTCTCATATGAGGACAAGACTTTAAAACGCCCAACGTCAGGAGAGAGAGAGGGAGAGAGAAAGAGAGAGAGAATAGTGTTCAAGTGTAAAAAAAATATCTAATATTTAAACGGATATATTATAATATTAAAGCAAAACAAATAGAAAGAAACAAAAAAGAAGAAAAAAAACGAAGTATAACGCACAATATGAAATAGATACATCATAAATTGTCGTTGCACGCACACAGTCGTTACGAGAGAAGTGACGCTTTTTACGCGTAAAATATAGTTTATCCTTTTCCGAATGCGAATGATTGTGTAGTCCCATTTCTTGTATGTTTATTTGAGCTTATGAAAGATTAATGCGTATGTTTGTTTGCCTTCTTTTTCTCTTTATGATCTGGTAAAGAAAAAGGATAAACTTCTGTAATATAATTTTGCTATTACGGAAATAGGGGTAGGGCTTGCGTTCGAACAAGTCGAATTCCTTCTTTCTCGAGGCTAATTTTTGTTATTTATTTTTTTCTTATATGATAAGGAAAACAGGTGTCGTATTTAATTACCATTCGAATGTTCTCTTCTTTTAGTATTAATTTTGTACCATTACGTATCGTTTGTAGAAAAGCCTCGCGAAAGACGAGTTTGCATTTCTTTTTTTCTCTTTCTTTTTCTCTCTCTTTTCTTTTTTTCTGTTACGTGAACGCGCCTTATCCTTTGCCCGAACTTATTCTATTAATATTATTATTATTATTATTATTATTATTATTATTATGTTATTATATTATTATTATTATATTATTATTATTACTATTATTATTTTATTATTATTATTATTATTATTATTTTATTATTATTAATATTGAAGTTTATTCTGATGGAAAACACGTTCGTGTACCTAGAACTTACGACATCCTGTAAATATTGCTATCATTGTATTTTCTTTAATAACGTACGAAATAAACGCTATAAAATACGAGAAACGGCTGATATTTCCTTTCTCTTTCTCTTATTTTTCAGTACATTCCGTATCCTGGTAGTATTTTCAGAGACTGCAAAGAAAAAAAATCATGAATCCTTGGATGGGTACTCGAGATACGAGCACGACATGCGGATTCCTATTTGAAAATATTTTTTCCTTAGTTTACTTTTTTCTTGAGAAAGAAAAAAAAGCTGCCTCAGAGAGAATTTACTCGTCATTCGCGTGAAAGAATAGATAAAAGAGTCGTCTGTAAATAAACTGAATCTAGTCGATGTAGAATATCATTGGCGCTTTCCGTTTCAAATGAGTTAACTTTAATTAACTTTCTATTTAACTTTAGTTAGATCCTCATACATTCGAATGTTTTTCTATCTTCTTCCGTAGGAGCAATTTTCAATTTCACTCATTACTCGTGACTCGAATTATTCCAAGACGTGTATATTTATTTTATGATTATTACGCTTAAACATTCAATGGCGTCCAATGAACTTGGTAAATAAGAAAAAGGGAAAAAAAATTAAAGGACCGCTCGCAATGATTCCGGACATTAATATGATAAATAATTCAAAAGCCTTCTTCGCATTTATTATCAACGCCAGGAAGAGAAATGAAACGTATTATAATATAACTAAAGAATATTTATCGTCGCTTGAAATGGTACAAATCGTTTTACTATGCGATCACGTCATATTGTTAGAATAGAAACGTTGGAATCTTTCATCTCTTTTATCGAATAACATCGCACCGATAAGAAAAACGAAGAGAAAATGATAGAAATTGTCAGAGAGGAGGATTAGATCATGTTATTCTAGCACGCTTGTGTTTAACGATCCGAGCTCCTCCGTGCCGCCGATTTAGCTTGCCATTTAAAACGATAATGATAGTACGCACCATCGACTATAATCGCTATGTTACTACCTTCGTTCGAACGGGACGACACGAGACAGACAATCCCGTTTAAAGTGTGCCCACCTTGAAGGCTTACCCACGCTTCGTCACACTTGAATATTCAAGAATTTGTTGTTGAAATTAATAACACACAAATACTATTTCTTTCTTAATGAATTAACTATATTATTCCGATTATTCATAGGATCGATTTTATTATTATTAGCAAACACGGCTGCTCTCTTCATGGATTTTAATCTTTTCTTCTGTATCTCTTGTAAAAACTAACACACAAGTATTTGCGGTGGCATTGAACGAACGATGGACATGATAAATTTAACGACGAAAGTAGTGCGAAATAGTAATGGCATCGTATATTCTTCCTTGTAATTAATTAAAAGTCGGCCTGTCGCTTTTGTATTTCTGTCTGATCGTCCGTCTGTTTGTCCCTCCTCGCGTTTTCTTTCTTTTTCACTCACTTTTTTTGCTACTCTCCCATTTTTTTCTTTTTTTGCACAAAGAACTCACGCCGACAATTCGCGCCCCAGACTTTACGCACTAATTAACGAATTATCATTGGAAAGTTATGGATACGTCAGAGTGGTAGCCACTTTATTTGGTCGTGCCAGGTGCCACGTTCTACCGTTCCTAGTGTTGATTTAGCAATTTCTAGGCGCCATGGATAAACGAATGGACGTTAGCCGCCCTCGGCAGTTTCCATTATCGGTTGAAGTGAGATCGGCGGCAGTGCTAAAGGAATATCTGTAAAGGTTCTTCTGTATTTCATTGCAAACTCGAACTTTGCCCAGCTTTAAGATACGACACGACGATAAATTATAAATCTATTACTCTTTCTGTTCCTTCTCCTTTTAATACTACAAAAAAATATATATATATAAGAATATCCTACATCTTGATTTATTAGATTCGCTATCATGTAATTACTCGTTTAAACGAATAGAAGTATCTTTTAAAGTGTAATTTATATTGTAAGAGAAAGTTCGATGTTCATTTAACACGTACTTTTTCATTTCAACTTGCATCAAAATTCGGTCCTGACATGTACGATGTCATTTAATACTCATTCGAATGACGTAGGCAAACATCCGTTAAAGAACACAAATTTTAAAGACATCCATCCAATTCTTTATTCTCGAAACGCACGAATCGTAAAGACGAAATCTTTACGAGGATCTCTCGAGGTCGGGACGATTCAGTCAATGCCATTACGATGATCTCGAGATCGTTAAAAGAGAAGTTTTAAAGAAATCAAGATGCATTAGAATCGAGACGTCGTAAATAAAAAAGAAAAAAATAAATAAAAAGAAAAAAAAAGGAAATAAAAAAAGAAGAAAAAACTGTTCCTATACGTATAATGAAAATTTACAAAGTTATCGATGATCGACTAGGCAAAACACATTAATCGTTAGAACCCGTGTATGGTCTACGTAAGCCGGTTATTAGATGTTAGTCGTTTCGTTCCTATTGTGTCTAATTCTTAGATCGTAAATCGTAAGGAAGCTAGCACGTGCAAACCGTGCCGCGCCGTCTCAGCAAACAGTGCGCACATCATGCCGATCCTTTATGGTAGTTGCTAATTTGCATTCTCAGTGGCAGCAGCAGCAGCGGCAGCGGCAACAACAGCAGCGGCAGCGGCAACAACAGCAACAGCAGCAACAGCAACAGCAACAGCAACAGAACACCGAGAGCACCACCGAGCAGTTCATGTCGCCTTCCTTCTGTAAATAATGCCTCGTTTGCGGATCTAACAAGTTTGGAGCCGCATTTGCACATAGTAAATTCCACGGATAACTACCGTGCCTCTCCTATCCGACGAATTTATCTATTAGCATTGCTTTTCTTCCTTTTTGTTTTCTCTATTTATAAACTTTTATATTTATCTATTATATATCCTTGAGATATTTAAGTTTCCCTTAAAGACATACCGATCAATAATAGGTAGGAAAAAATTGATCAGTCCATCCTCGATCGTGTCTGTGATATTAATAAAATTGATAAATTTGTTAATAAGCGGGATTTTATGAAAAATCGGTTTGACTTATGAAAATATTCGTTCAAGTTGATCATTTAGAAACTCAGATGATCGTTGTTATTATATCTCGACTAATTATTAGTATCGATTTTGTGTTCGAACATCTCGAACCTTTTACGACATCTATAAACGATTTAATTTTCTTAATTAATAATTCATGATTCTTTTCTTTGACAAGAGAGTATAACGAGTTTATCTGACATGATTATCTTGTCAAAAGGCTCGATCATTTCTTTTTAGAACTATTATGTTCCTCGCAATTTAAACGTATGGAGAAGAGATGAGGATTTTCGAATTTGTCGACGGACATATTTAGAAATCGCCCACTTTCACGACTGTTGGTCTTGAATAGAGAAGACGATGACATCATTGTTTATACGTTCCGTTAGCAACTGGTCGGCCCTTAAAATGCGGACTCATTAAACGGAACTAGTTATATATTATACTGGTTATCTCCTTTTCTCATTTTTTTTCTATCTTTCTTATAGCAGAGTGAGTGCGTTAATTTTTAAATGTTTTGACTGTTAGAAAGATGATTCGTAGAGCATACACAAAGATTTGCGTAAAGATAGGCGAGACTAAGTTCAAAACAGGAAACCCTTTGTTCAGGACACTTACGAGTCGTTAGGGCATTTCTTTTTTGAAAAGAATCAAGCGATATATCGATAAAAATAGTCGACCGCGAAAAATTTATTCTTTAAACTTATGTATCTGACATTGATTAAACAGCAAGAAAGAAAGTGGCGCCCGATGTCTATCACAAAGACTGCATTCTATGAGATAGAAGACCTTTTTGTCCTCTTTCTCTTCTTATATATATATTTTTCTTTTTTATACTCTCTTTCTCTTGCTCTCTTTCTCTTTCTCTCCTCTCTTAAATCGTTCGTAACGACTTGCTTTCGTTCGTGAATTCTCCTCTACGCAAATTATCTAGCGTAATTAGCAACGATAGACCGTGCGGAGAAACGAAGTACCGATCGAAGAAATGGCTTAATAAATTCATCTCCCATGTCTATATCTGTTCTCTAAGATCAGCGAACTGCTCTCGCTCGTACACGCTTTGTCGCTTTGCGATTTATAAAGCGAGTAACGCGACTCGATCTCTTCTCGAATAATCGCATCATTGTTCAAATGTTCCATACGGCGCGCTGTCCCGATCATTTTATTTCGCCAAAGAGGATTGCCAAGAGAAACTAAATATTTATAATTTGAGTTCGAGCTCGAGTTTGAGTTCAAATTCAAGCTCTTTCTCTTATTACAATAATTAGGGATCTCGTGAGATTGCATTAACAAAAAATCATATCTATCTATCTCCGTTTGTCGCGTATACTTACATACGTAGTTACTACATATGTATATACGAAGAGATTAATACTCCCCTATCGTTCGTGTTTTAGCACATATTTTGTAGTTTACCGGCGAGAAGTCATAAAACGGCGTCCTGTGTGTGTAAATAAGGGAAAGTAATAAAACTCCAATTTAACGATTAATTCCGGCAGAATTATCTTTGCGTTAATTTATTCATTTCTCTTATGTACTTATATATAGATCCGTACGTACTTACCTGCATACGTTTTTTATGTACATCTATAGTAATACACATACTCATAGAAAATAAAAAGATGATATAAATCGATGTTCGTTTAGCAAGACTTATTTAATAGCGATACTTTTTGGTGTCTTTATCTTCTCGAAGTTCGTTATTTATAGTTGTACGGTGGCTGACAAATTTTCGTCTTTATCTCACGAACCATGTTTTATCATTCATCGTGCCACTAATAAGCGTTTAATCGATAACTACTTAGATAACAACGATTAGACCCGAAGTTTATTAGTTTTACGAGTCGATATCGTATTTCTTAAGAGTCTGGATATAAACCTTCGTCGAGGTAAAGGTCGGACTTTTATTTCTTTGATAGAAAAAAGTTGACGTCAAATTAATTCTCTATTAACGGTACTGTCCACCCTTCTCATGGCCAGGAAGCGCCCGGAAAGATCAAGTTTCACACTTACATATCCGTGATCTTTTATCTTTACCTCGACGAAATCCTAAAGACGTAAATATAAAGAATAAAATAAAATTCTTTTCCCCGTACAAGGACAATGATAGACTTCTTTAAGGTCGTATTCGTTATCGTCATCGCAGTCAGTGACTTTTCATCTGATTCGCAAAAATGAAAATGAGACGTATCCACTTTATTGCCGTGAAGATGTCAACGTATCGTGCCGAGGACATCGGCGCAAATAACGAGCCATCAAAGTCAACAATGACGCGGTACTTGAATTTATTGCACCTGTGAGTAGATCTATAAACAGAAATCATTAACCAACGAAGACGAAGACTACGATGATGACGTTTCGCTTAACTTTTCTTTTTCTCGACGATAAGAGAGATCGAGAGATCGAGAGAGAGAGAGAGAGAGAGAGAGAGAGAGAGAAGGAGAGAAAGAGAAAAAGAGAGAGGGAGACGGGAGGATAATTGATTTCAAACGGTACGCACGTACGACGAAGAGACGGCCTCGTCTCCTCAGTAAATTTTTCTATAGATGGTGAGCTTTCCGCAAGATCGTCGGTCCTTCGTTGGTTGGAAAGGAAAGCCGAGAGAATGATAGATAGATAGATAGAGTATAGATAGATTTATTTCACTTTAATATTTGATTCCGTGTGAATTGCGGAAAATATCTCTAGGGATATGAGAATTATTTGATAGATATCTCATGATAAAAGCTTAATAAATTAGCTGACTAATCGACTGAGACGTGATGTCAGCTTTAAAAGCGTCTAATGAATCAAACGATTTTGATAGAAAAGTCATCATTTTAACTTATCGTCTTATCTGTATTATTTTTCATTATTTTTATTAAAAATATTATTTAATCATTTTATACTGGAATAACTTTTTAGTTCGCATCACGTAATGCATCAAAATGTTACTTCGTGCTGAACTTTATAACATTAAAGTAGAGGTACCTAGATCTCGCGTTAGATTCCCTGTTCTGTATTCAAAACAAGAAAATGACAGTGACGTATGCTGATATCCAACTGACATAGCAAAATAGATTTCACGTTGACTGAAATCCACTCCGTTCTACTTTAATATCTCTCGGCACGCTTGGAAAGGTTCATGAATAATATTATCATGTGTCTATTGGTGCGAATTTTGCTTTCAAATGAGCATCTCCTTTCCTTTAGTTACGAATAATGTATAACGATTTAAATGAAACAAAATTTCCTTCTTCGTCGAATAAAAACATACTACGTATACGGTGGCTCGCTAGGAAACGGAAGCAATTTCGATATAATCAACATTACTGAAAAATGATGCGTCAGATAGACTAAAGGCCGAAACGTTTAATTTCTTGTCAATCTCGAGGTGAAGTCCTCTACGGAGCAAACGTTCGCATTCGTCATTGAAAATAATCGATCGACGAATAGACGAGCAATTATCCTTGGCACGGTAGAGATCGAACATGTCGTTACTAATTGTCGGCACTAATTGCTTGTCACTATACTCATGCGGGGATCGTGAATATTTGCACGTGCATTTTCCGCAGTTACTACCCTCGAGGGATAAAAACAAAAAATCCATCTGAAAAATAATATTCTTTTAAAATTCAGTGTCCATAGATCGCGGTATTTACCAAAGATCGATGTCATCTCCGTGTTTTCCAAGAAAAGACATAATATAATCAAACGTGAGTATTTTTGTGACGATACTCCCACGGATTCATTATCATACTAAAGTTTTTTTACAATAACACTTATTTTGCATTTCATCGAAGAAATGATTTTGGTTATGGTCATCTTTCAGAAGTTGCTGACATTTGCAAGTTTAGTGAGAATGATTTCGAATAAATTTAATATAATAAAGTCCGTTTAGTATTGACGTTGAAATTTCGAATAGAAACGATGCTTAAATAAAGATAAAAATAACAATATAAAAAGGATGCTTTGCTTTACGAAATTAATTGGTCTATGCATGATTCGGATCGCTTCCAGGTGTTAAATTTCCAAGGACGAAGGCAGAATAAAGAGCAGAAGATATATAGATACATACATGCGCGCGCGCATGCATACACACGCATAAAAGAAAAAAAAACCAGAAAAGGAAAGGACTCCAACGATAGGCGTCTGGTCCTCCACATGATTGCGCTATCGCTTCTCGCGAATGGAGAACGTTCTCGATGTAGCACAGTGATACGGTAATTTCCAATTACGGTACGAGCGACGCTTCGGGCCCCGATTATCGTAACGAGAGAAGTTAAAGGTAGCTCCGGTTACACGGACCTCTTCCTGGACAATGTAAATATTCTCACTCTCTCTTTCCCTCCCTCCCTCTCTCTCTCTCTCCCCCCCTCTTTCTTTCTCGTACATCGAACACGAACGTAAAACTGGATTATTTCTATCGAGGTTGTTGGAATACAAAGATGGTTCTTAGAATCGAGTATTTTCTCGAGTTTTAAAACCTTTTCCTATGGTGTACAAATGTTTAACAAATATCGTTAAACTAAACACAAATATCTTCTTAAAATGTTTTAAATTACTTGAAACGAAGGAAAATATATGTTTTCCGATTCGTTCGCTTTTCCTTTCCCCATTTAGAAATGAATGTTTTTTTGTTCTTTTTTGAACGACAGAAAATCAATCGCATTTCATTTTTGTTTATTATTATTATTATTTTATCTTTTTCTTTCTTTTTAATTTAATGTGCGAGATTTACAAAGATTACATAATCGATTTTAAAATCATCAAATCAGAAAACAATTCAGAAGTGTATATTTATCACGAAAATGAAATACTATCCGAAAGAAATAGAACCTATGCATTAAGTCGCAAGCTCGATTATCGTTTCCGACACCGGGACATCAAAGATAACATCGATGACGAGGACGCGTCTGGACAGTGTCGAGTGTGACAAAGACGCAGAACGTTTAAGATGAGGAGAGGAAGAAGGAAAAAGAAAAAAGAGAGAATGGAGCGGAGGGTATGCCGTGCAGAGACTCGTCGCTTCAACCTCGGCCGGTTGCGGCCTCGCAGCAACTCTCCTAGCCAGTTTCAGGCTCGGCGCTGGACCGTGAAGCTCGCGATCTCTCGCACGAATCGACGCGGCGGCGATCCATCGTCTATCGGTACCGAGGATGTGAAGTACAATAACGATCCTTCGACTAAGCACGGAAAAGACTACTCGGTTGGTTCCGTCGAGTCACGAAAGAGGTGCGTTGTTTTGTTTTTTTTCACGCTCTTCCTTTCCTCCTGCAATTTTATCGTTTATTTATTTATATTCGATTCGTTGCTGTCCATCGAAATATATAGATCCTTCTATAGATGTACGATCTATCAGGTGTATCTATCATTCAAAAAGTTCGATCAAATGGTTCTGCCGTTTTCTCTTTTCTTCATATTTTCAATTTCATAATATTTTTAAATCGTGTGTATATTCGTTAAATTTTATGGGCAGCTATACAAAATGTGTCGATTTTTGATCGAAGATTTTATAAAGAAATTGTTATTGTTTATTATTATCATTATCATTAACATTAACATTATCATTAACATTAATATTAATATTATTATTATCGTTATCATCATCATCATCACTATCATAATCATCATCATCATTATTATTATTAGTTACTTATCACTCAGTGATTATCTCTCTTTTATTTCTCAAAGTGTTTCACATATCTTTTTTTTTCCACGACAGAGAAACACATTCATTCTTTAGACACATTTTTACCCAGGCCACTTTCACTCTCGTATCTACCTATATTTCGTGCGCGTTGATTTTTCAATTCTCTTTTTCGAATATCAAGCGAAACGATCACTTATAACGCCTTCGCGATCTTTCTGTACGTCATCGAGATTACTACAAACGATAATTCCGTTGATCGAACTTAAAGCGATCATTCGATCGCTCGTTTAGCATAACGAAGGACACATAATTACGATGTGCTTGATGTCTTTCAAAAGTCATTCAGTTACGTAATACATACAGTGATTCTTGCGTTTCAGCGATTTAGCATTCATCATCCTCGAACGCTTCTTTAGCGATATTTCACGATTAAAAAGAACTCCGAAATTGAGACACGAGGAAAAAGGTGGATAATCGAAGAAATCGAAATTGGTTCGTCAACAAATCGTTCGATCGGGAAACTCGACGATAACGATTCCCTAATGAGAGATCAATCGCCGATTACGATAAATGCTCAGCGGAATCTCTTAGACTCGAAATGTCCAGCGAATCGCGCTGGAAATCGCACAAGGATCGTAAGAAGGAATTCTCTTGTTGCTCCCTCGGGGCACGATAATTAACGAGCTCGTGCGTTGGATTTCGAAAGAAGGAGAAAGAGATTGAGGAAAAAAAAGAAAAATAAAAGAAACAGAAAAAAAATAAGAAGAAAAATAAAAAGAAGAGGAAGAAGAAAGAATAAAGATTAAAGATTAAAGATGATCTATCAATCGAGTCACCAAGCATCGACGATGTCGTCTACGAGAAAGACGTCATCGAGGTTTCAGCATCGCAATCTCCAATCGTCCTCGAAGTGCGCGAACTCGAAGAGGAGAGGAGGAACTGCGGAGAGAGCCCACGGTGAGGAGAGGTGTAGAGGAAGATGCAGAGTTCAGTGGAGCGAGAACCACGTGAAGGAGGGCTTAGTTCTTGTTCAGGAGGCTCAACTTGCTAGAGTGGTCAAAACCGGACCGATCACCGAGCACTATGAGATCGATTCAAAACCTTTTGCGAGGTAAGACGCATATCGAAATAATAACGAATACGTCATAGATATTAAAGAAGAATAGAAACGATTCGATGAAGTCACACTGTTAAATGATTAAATTTAATAAATTCAAGTAGAATAAAATCTTTAAGAAAATTTTTGCGTTACATGTGATCTTTCGACAATGATTAATTAACTTCGACTGTGATATATAATTTGTCACGATGTTACGCGCGGTAGCAGACGCGAGATATGATACGTGACGCGCCACCATACGTCGTACATTAATCATATTTATTGCATCAGACCTGAAGAATCGCGCGGATTAGCTAATAATAATAATAATAATAATTATTATTATTATTATTATTAATATTAATTATTATTATTATTATTATTATTATTATTATTATTATTATTATTATTATTATTATTATTATATTGATATAGATCAAATTGTCTGAACGGAGATAGTTATTGTAAGCGTGCTTATTAACATTAAAGAACACCGTTGGTTCCGCGATCTTCTGCCATATGATTTTATGTAAATCAATCGTCGCTTGTAATCGTCGTTGCCGTCTGTTATGACTTATGGAAACGAAAGGAGATTATTTACGATCGAAACTACTCCCACACACCGAATTGAAAATACAAGATGGTACACTCGTCTCTTAATCGATTCTTCAATTGCATCGACATTTTTATATGGAATTGATCGGAAGAAAGAGATAGATAAAGAACGAGAGAAGAAATTCATTCGATCGATTGCGAACGATTATTCTTTCTCGCGAATGATGGCGCTTGTTTCTAACACTGCGAGAATCAATAACTGGCTTTGTATGCATTATCGACTGAATAAACGATGACTCGCGATTATTTATGCCAGCATTAATTCGATTCCAGCGTCTTTATTTGGAGAATTGAAAAAAAAACCGTCAGAAATACGTCGTCGAATCTTAGAATCACGCGATAGATGCGAATATCTTAGTTAAACAACAAACGTATTGCTCTTCTTTTACAATCTATGTCATATTTTGACACAATGATAAGATTGTTAAAAAATCTATACATGTCTACGTGGACGTTTTTCGTTGGGAATATTAAAAATCTAAAATAGATATAGATTTATATATTATTTATGACATTTATGTAGGTATAACTTAACAGCATTCGTAATGGCATCGATTAGCAAGAATGTATTTTCTGTCGACATACAAAAAGTTTATTAAGATCCAATGTGGAATTTCGAACATGAGTTATAGAAATTAGGATTCTTTTTGTTTCCACGTATCATCCATTCTATCACGAACCAAATCAAATAGAAATATAGGGAGAGCAATATGGTTTAAACCATATATATAAGACCCGATAATTTTTCTTTTGGCGTATATAATCACATATATAGGTATTTACTTACATATAATCATACGTAATATCTTACAAACGTTTTAGCCCTTTGGAAAACGTGACGAGACACCGAAATCTCATAATCGATCATCGATAAACCTCCTGTCGTTTCATATTCATGGATATGTTAATGATCCTTTTAATGGGTGGTGGCAGCATGCATTGATAACTCGTTACCTGACTCTCCTATCGGTCGCAACTGTCTCGGCGTGCTTTAGCATTTCTCTAATGAAGTCGATTCACTTAGCGGCTTATCTATCGTATATACTTAATGTAAGTACGTAAGCGTTCTTTTCGCGTTAAACTCCATAGAAATAACGAAGATACGTTTCTCGATGTAATTTCATTCTCTTCTCGGTGGTTATCAATGTTATAATAAACGTTATAACTCATTCATCGAATTAGGAAAATTATCGTTTCCTTTCTCATTAACCTTTCCGTATCTCACGCGTTATCTAGTAAATATAATAAACGGCCGATTACGTTCAGCACAATTATTTCACGCGACAAATTAGTCATTTACAAAATAGGAAAAAAAGACAATAAATAAATAAATAAATAAAAACACCTTATTGATTAGTCCAATTGATTCGTGAGACTTATCGAAATTCGATCAGTATGAAAATGATTTTATACCCGTACGGGTGTAGACCACCCGTCAATAAACGCCAATTACGGTAGCTGTAGCAATTTCTCGCGCTTTGCTTAATACGGCTTTCTGTGTATTAGAAAATCATTGCTACAAAATCGATTCGGCGCGTATGCGTTGAGTACGTAAAGAGAAACGACGTGTCGTAAAAGGCGATCAAACGACATAGATTTTCTAAAGAACTCTGACAAAGAAAAATATTTCTCTCTATCTTTTTTCACGATCGGTAATGAATGTATACGAATAAAGTCGCCTTATCAATTGTCCAGGGAATGTACCCGATTTCTTTATCCCGGATGTGTTAGAAATCGTCAATTTGGCCTATATACCTAAGTATGTACACATCTCTGTTGATTATATACGATCGTATATAAGTAAAACTTTATTTCTAGACATCGATGAGAGAGAGATAGAGAGAGAGAGAGAGAGAGAGAGAGAGAGGGAAGGAAAAAGAGGGAGAGGGAAAGGAAACAAGAAAATTAGAAATATCACACATAAATTTTCATAAAATTATTCACCATCATGGATGTTTCGTTATCTTTACGTATACGTTCGATTTTTTCCTGCTTTAGCGCTCCCAACTCGTGCGTTCTCGATGAATGCCGATCGATGAAATCTAATTTTCTACGATCCCGCGCGTACATTCTGATCTTTAATAATCGGAGAGTACTTTAATGATCTCGTTCGAGAGAATAATGCGACGTGAGACCGTATATAGGGCACACGTTTCGTGATTCCAGCCACGATATACTCGCGTCTTCATCGATATCGCGATTCGTCGTAATTGCTTTTAGAAGAGAGCCTTGAATTCACGGTAAAAGGGCGTCTAGAAATTATACTTCTTTCCTTTCTCCTTTTATTACATGTCCATCTTAATATTTCATTCTCTAGGGCTTGCGTACTTGTACTTCTCGAGGAAAATTGAAAGCGATTAAAGTTAATCGCGAGTGACTACTTTTTTGTTTTATCGAATTTATCTCGAACGAACGAGTAGATCGTAATGGAAATGACTTGCTTCTTGCTTTCATGAAATAACGAGATATAAATTTAAAATCAAATATATATATATATATATATATATATATATATATATATATATATCTTTATCGTATTGAAGAGTAGTTGTCGTATTAAAAGACGCGTTTGAAATTTGAAATGTTTCAAAAGACGTTCCTTCGGTATGCCGGATTTGCGTAATAAAAATCTCTCGTGCATAAAGGCGAAACGAAAATGCGAGATACGCGCTAGGAAGGCAGCAGCCTTGTCAGGCGCCGCGGCGTCGACCTTGCTGCAATAAGAGACGCGTCTTCGTTCGTGAGCATCGAAGTCGCCGGTTTGTGTCGTGAATCGAATCTCGACTTCACTCATCTCTTCGATCTCGAATGAATTATTTTTTTTTAGATCGACGAATGGAACTTTTTCGTTAACATAATTTGTTTTTCTCTATTTTCCTTTTTTTCTTCTTTTTTACAGCGGACAGTGGGCGAGAGTATATCGATGTAGGTCTCGATCTACGGGTACGGTTTATGCGGCAAAGTATTCATCCAGGAATAGATTCAACGCCGATTGCAGCGCCGAATTAAGACACGAGATCGCCCTCTTGTCTCTCTGCTCACAATCGCCTCGGGTAGTTCGGTTGCACGATGTATACGAGACACTGAAGGAGATCATTATGGTCATGGAATTGTGAGAGTCTTGTTCTTTTATTTTCTTCTTTTTTTCCTTTGTTTCCATTTTTATTTCCTTTTTTAACGATTCGTAAGAACAAACGGAGATAAAGATAAGAGGATTTGAAAGGCGAGGATAGGCGTGACGAAAGGCGTGACTTTTCAGTGCCCCAGGTGGCGATCTACAGACTCTGATCGACGGTGATTTGGTGCCCCTCGAAGGTGACGTCGTCCACTTTGTGAGGCAGCTAGTAGAAGGACTTGCCTACCTCCATGAGAGAAATATCGCCCATTTGGACATCAAGGTAAGTTCGACCCATAAAAGGTCGAAGCGGTCTTGTCACGCTTCTCGTATATCCGGATCCCGGAACTGAGTTCGCCGTCATGGCACCAGAAAGTTCCGCCGTTTTCCTTCGAGCGCACTTCATCGATTTCTCTCTCTCTCTCTCTCTCTCTATCTATCTCTCTCTCTCTCTCTATCTATATCTCTCTCTCTCTCTCTCGAAGTATCTACAGCATTTCTATTCGGTCGAGCTCGAACTGAAATTCGAACTGGAGCTTTACTCAAATCTACGTCAATAATGTCGATTCGTGACTAGTTGAAACTGATCCTTTCAATACATTAAAAATACAATCGTCAAAGTATTTTATACTATATCGTATTTTTAGAGTAAAAACTTTATTCGATCGATATACCATGAGCTGTAGATGATATATTCTCCGATTACGTTCGAACGATTAGTCAGGAAACATATTAAATCTTGTTTCTTGACAATCGCTCGATATCGATAATTATTGTATCTTTCTATGTTCGATAAATTTAAAAACTCGGTTCCCTTAACAATAAATATATAAGTATCCATTACCGAGATATATTAGCGAGATAATGTTTATGTGAATCTCTTTCCCTCACTAATTAGATGAGTTAATTTATAAACGTTTGCACCGGTTTCGTAGATTCATTCTCTCAAGATTGTTTTATGTCTTGACAATCAAATATAATATATCGTTTTTAATTGATCAATTTGTAATTAATAATTAATAAACAAGCAATGATAGTGATCTCAAATCAACGATTCGTAATTAAACACAATGTGCTAGCGACTATTATTCTAATGAATGAATAATAAATTCTACGAATCATTATTTATTTTTCGAATGATTTGCTAATCTCGATTAGCAAAAGACAACTATATATTCTTACTTAGCTCGAATAAGAAATTTATAGTCGACGTACTATGCCTTTTGATTCGCTCATTAATCTTCTCTCGTGCTTTTTGAATGCGATCGGTATAGAATTAATGAAAACGCAAGGTTGCATCGTGAATCATTATCGTTTGCTGCGTTATTAGTACCTACGATGTAATTGTTTCTTCTATAAAATAACCAGAAAATTTCCAATGTAATCGTTGTCGCATAATTCGTTTGAGACGTTTTAAACCTTCCTTTTTTCTTTTCTCACGTTTACATTTAAAGAACAAAATCTTATATTTACTAGTAATTCAATAAACCTATAATATAATAATAATAAAAGTAAAAGAAAATTTATGTCCAGTTTACTTGTACAAAGAAAAAAAAAGCCATATTAATTAGAGATGTAGGTTATTTTTAAAAGGAAAAAAGAGAAACTTTGAATTGAACGAAAAACTACTTGTTATCCACAACGAACAATCTCAAGTCATTTCAGGAAGAACCTTTCGTTATTCTTAGAAAGAAAGAAAGAAATAAAGAAATAAAGAAAAAATGAATGAATGAAGAAAAGAAAGAGAGAGGCTTAATTACGACAAGTCGGTCTTTCCCGCGGAGAACGATCCGATAATCGAGCGGAAAACAAATTGGAATTGCCATTTACGGTAAATTCAGATAAAGGAAAGACGCGCATCTTTCGACGATTCGGCCATCCCGATTTGCCGTTTAAAATCGACCAACAAAAACCGCGAACCATTGAGATCGAGCTTGCGTGAAATTGTGAGACTTGCTCCACCATTCCGGCTCGTTTCTTGTGCCAATTTATAGCATCTGCCTTCTTTATCTGTGAGAACGCGAGAAACACGAAGACTTCTTGGCGAAGATTTCTTTCGATCTTTTTATGTCTTACATATGTAAGTTACATATATACGCATGTATGTATGTACTTACACAAAACATTAGGAAAACGATTGATTTCGAAAACGTAAAAAGACAAAAAATGCGACGAATTTGATTTTATTCGAAAGATTTCGTTCGACAATTTTATTCGATTCTCTTTGTGTTCTTTGATCTTTTCATTTTCATCAATTTATTCTAAATTCTTATCGTGTAATTCGTATTATTATTATTATTATTATTATTATTATTATTATTATTATTATTATTATTATTATTATTATTATTATTATCAGAAACGATTCAAAATCACGTTCACATAGTCATAGAATGGAAAAGGTGATGAACGATCGATGAGATTTTATATGCGAGCAAAATGTAATTTTCATGGGACAAGGTAAATCCCCAATCGATTCTCTTTATTTTCAAGACGCAGAGAGAAAGAAGCATTCAAAATACGCGTGTGCTAAGATAATTGAGAGAGAAGAGAGAAGATACGATAATTAAGACCGAACGCTCGACAAAGTCGTTATAAACTTCGACTCGGTTGAATAAATATCAAGCTAATTTCTTTTATGTTGTGGCCAAGCCCCTGACTGACACTTCGTTATGCAAACGATGTCGTACGTTTCGTATCATAGCTTTTTTCAGGCACCTCAGACTCTTCTACGGTTCTTCGATTATCAACAAACAAGGTTATTATCGAGAAAAGAAAGAAAAAGTGTTCTGTGCGCGTTCCTGTAACGATTCGGCCTTCCGAAGTTTTTGCAAACATGAAGTAGTATTTAAAAAGTTCCTCTTTACATAGCGAGATTCGTCGAGAATACGTGACTTTCTCGTAAATATGTTAATGTATCGATGATGCGAAGAGAAACTCGTGAAACGAAATTCGAATAACGAAAAAAAAAAAAAATAAAATCGGACGAGCCCTGTGTGCCGCCGCTTCACGGTTCGTTCGTACGCGAAAGAATGACTTCATAAAGATAGAGATTTATGGCCTATTACCACGTCAAGGTCAGTGCAGTGAGAATCAAGGTCAACGATACTTGTATAGAAAGATTCTACGTCTTCACTTGCCTCCTTTTTTTTCCTCGACTTGCGCGTTATGTTCCCGTTGGTTGTCTGTCTTATTATTTGTCCCTCTTGGATTCCACTGTGCATTCTCGGAGAGACAAACGCGTGGGTGTTCTATGAAAAGTTTCGTAGATCGACGAAAGGAATGAAACGTAGTACAGGAAATTTTGATGGATCGAGGTCGATTGATCTCTTGAGATGATATTTTCTTCTTGTTATTTTCAGCAAAAGAGAAGAGAGAAAGAGAGATAAATGATCGTCGAGCTTTTTCAAATGCAAAAAAAAAATTGATTTCGTACATACTTCTATTGCCGCTTATTCGTCTTAAAATTCTTCTTTCTCATAAATTGTTCAGAAAAAAAGAATGTCGAGAACAGTTAGATACTTCATATTTTCCAGTTACAGTAGCCAATCATCGAACGCTCGTTGGAAATATCCGCATGACTCACGCGTGTTCGTAGACCCTCGTGTATATAAATTTTCTCTTACTCTTTCTTTCTTTCTTCGTATATGTGGGTGCCAACATGTGTATATATGTACGAGAGGATTCCAGCATCGCTTGGAACAATTTACGACTTTTACCGGTAGAAAATGAAAAAAAGAAAAACAGTACATTCGCCGATTAATAATTCTCACGGACGGGACATTAAATTCCAACGATCGTAAACGCTTTGCTCGTCGTGGTGGTTGCATTACGATCGTACAGAAACTCAAGTTAATTCGCAATTCTTTGAATTAGTAGCCAGGACTACCCTGTCAGCTTTCGACTGTCGTATAAAATTCCTTCGCTTATCATCGAATGTCTTAAGCTATATGTCAGAAGAAGAAAGATATTCTTGCCTTTGAAAGAAAAATCGTAATTTTCAATATACAAGAGAGGATCGATTAACTCACAAATTCACGGTTTGACAACGAAGAGAAACGCGTTATAGTATGTATGTACCAACATAAACGAGTATCAAACTTGGTGTATCACTATTACGATCCAAATACGGTGATGAAGTGTTTATGGAGCGCCGGAATAATACTTGTACACGATCGGGATCGTCCGAAGTCCGAGTTCGTCTTCTTCTTCGTCGTCGTCGTCGTCGTCGTCTTCGAGAGCTGAGCAAAATCGAGTTATGTAGCTCGGCTACATCGGCAAAGGGATTTACAAGGGAACTTCAAGGCTGCCAAGAAAGAGCGAGAGATCAAACGCTTGCATGTGACCACTTTCCAAAATGGGCGCGAAACTTCTCTCACTCGGCGCGATCTCGTTCGCTCACCCCTCGTTTCATTCTCGTACTTTCGTATAAATCGTTACGCGCTCACATTGGCCTAAACGCATGGCGTAAATGTTCGCCGACGATGGACGCGTCATCCACGCCATACTGTCCTACAAAGTTCTCTTCTTCTCTCTCAATCAATCATAAACCGTGGAAAGTCCTAGATATCTCGTAACGCCGAAGAGAAAAATCATGTATATACATACATATTTCTAATATACAATATTACTCGCTGAAAGAGACATGAAAGAACTGGCAGAATATTCTTTTTCTCAAGAATTCTTATCTTGTTCCTTATTGTCGGATAAATACGAATATCACATTACATATGCGTTTAAGCAAACATATTTGTATAGACGAAATAAGGAAAAACCAAATCATTTTATAGTCTCGCAAAAATTACGAAACCAAGCCTATTCTCTTTAAAAAGAATAAAAATAATAAAACCAGAAATGTTGAAAGTGCAATAAACTCTTTAGGTCTGGAACAAATCGAGATCTTTGCACTCTCTTAAAGATTGTACCGAGTAAAACGATTACACACGTTTGTCCTCGAAATTTGTACTGAAACTTGATTCGTTACAGCTCGTAAACAGAGTCGTTTTTAATGGTGGAAAGGAGAAGAAAGAATCGAGAATCTCGTCAGCTGAACGAGACCGAAAGTGGAGGGACAGAAATCTTGTATATCGCCCACGTTTCGTTTCCGAGCTTCGTTTCCTGCTGCGCTGTGACTCGGCGCAGCCCCTACACGAGATCCACGCCAGATACATACGCAGATTAGATATCTCGTTGCTTTTGAGCTCCTTACGAACGACGATATCACGAGAGAACGTGCGCTGCCGTGTTCGAGTTTGCGTTTCTCAGATAGAAAAACGATGCACGCGCTGGACCCCACGCTCTCTTCGAAACGACCACGCCCTGTGCCAACGTCGACTACTTCTCTTTCATTCTCTCTCTTTTTCTCTCTCACTCATTCTTTTACTCTCTCTCTCTCTCTCTCTCTCTCTCTCTCTCTGTCTCTCTCTCTCTCTCTCTCTCTCTCCCTGTCTCTTTCTCTCTTTCCTCTCGATATACCCGGTGAATCACACCTGGTTCCTATCTCCTCATCGCGTCGGTCGTCGTTTGCGCTCGACCGCCATAACTGGAGCACGCCTTTTGATAAAATCAACGAGAAAAACAACCCGGGAGATCTTCTCTTTCAAATCACTTTTCGTTTAATGTCGTAGACTTGTAATAAAAGCGAAAGTAATTTCAATTATAATCTATTAAAAATTTTACCAAAAACTATCTTAATATTCAGGATATCTTAATTATCAGGATGTTACTACTGCAGATATTGTTCCTTTCTTTTTCCATTGTGTAAAATTATTATTTGTTTTTAAAAAGAATTATTTGCTTAAAAAAAAATGTTTCATTTGTTTGTTCGTTAACGAAAAGAGTGATCGGTAAGTCAAATACGAAAATCTAATGATTGGAATCGAAACGATTGTTCCTGATTTAAAAAATGAGAAAAAGAAAGAAAAAAGAAAATGAAAAATGAAACATTTTCTCATTGAACGTTTCTTCTCATGGGAAAAATGTAACAGAATAAAAGATGAAGGATCAATCATGTTCTAAAATACATTCGGTGAATCATGATCTTGTATTGGTAAAAGCACTAATGAACGAACAACCTGTTCACTGTAACTAGAGCACCTCCTCTCTATCTCGCGACATTTATTTGCTAGAAAAACAGAGAGAGAATCATGGAAAATGAATTAAACAAGTCGGTTATATCGGTCATACATTAGCGCACTTATTTCACATCTACCAATGGCTCATTAAACTTCAGCATAAAATAGATAAAAGCTTCCACTATCTCTTCGTCGCTACAATGATACCACGGTATTTTTATATTTCATCAAGAGAATAATATGCATTTTCATTTACCATTTATTTGACCGATGAAAGAGGAAGATCACATGTGCATACATATAAATGAAAGATCGACTCTTATTACCGGTGATTATAAAAGTGATCTAAATCATTTCAAATATTAAAAAGCATGTTTTCATACTTGCCATTCTCTAAAATTTTTTAAATTATACGAAAGAATTATTATTCAAGAATAAACACATATAACTACAATACTTTCTGTTTGACAGTCATAGAAAAAAAAATTTTGAAATAATTCAAATCCAAATCTCCAAATATCTCCAAGCACAAAATTTAGAACTTATCGTTAGATCACTTTAGTAATCACCGACTCAATTATCATCAAGATATCTTTAAGAAATAAAAAAAAATTTTACAATTTTTTGATTGAAAAAAACTTTTTTTTTTATCAAATTAAACACTCGTTCATCTTCTGTTACGTGTCAGAGCCCACGCTTCTTTTCGACTCTTCACGAAACGCGAGTTTCATGAGATTTAGCTGTGTGGGATCGAACGTGACATCCTTCTTGTACGTTCGACTACTTGTGTGAAATATTTACTCCATTCGTAAACGATTGGAACTGAATACTTTAATAAAAGATTTAAAGTCGGCGATGAGATCAGATTCGTCCTTTTCTTTTTTTTTTTTTTTTTATTTCTTTATTTCTTTTTCTTTTCCTCTTTTCGTCGTAATTTATCGATCGAAAAACACGGCAGATGACTCGAAAGAAAGAAAGAGAAAAAGAGAGAAGAAAAAGAAAAAGAAAGAGAGAGAGGGGGAGAAAGAAAGAGAAAGAGAAAGAAAAACTTTGAATATTCAATCGCGCCCACACATAATTTTCCCAAGGCTCGTGGAGATGTTCTCGTGTCGAAAATGTCGTGTCGAATATAGCAGGATCGTTCGTCTCCCTTGTCGCTCCCTATCGCATTAGGCTAAAAATAAATTCATTATATTGACAGGTTTGGCCCGCTTTCTACGGGACGACGATCGCTCAAGGTCGAACGATTAAGGAGTTTCTTGTGAAAATTAAAAAACTTCGAATCGATTCTTGCGTTTCTTATAGGGATATAAGTGTGTATATATATACATACATGTATAACTATGTATATAAATAAACAAGTTGGATGATCGAGTCGCGAGTAAATTGGATCAAAGACCCTGAAACCCTTTCGTACTCATTACGAGATACTACGTCAAAAGGGGATCAACAAAAGGTCAACGAAATGATTTATGTTATATAATGATATCGTTGTTAAAATATAAAAAATTTTGACGATCCAAGCGTTACAGTTAGCCTCTGAAACCATAATGGGATTCGTACGTAGGTACCTACATAGAGATAGGAGGTTGCATAGAGACACGAGATATAAACGATAACTCGAATTCTTTATATATATATATATATATATATCTCTCTCTTTCTTTCTTTCTTTTTTAAAATGCGTGCCATGTCGCGCGAATAAAGCATAAGTGTGCAAGCATGGTAATTCGCACTGAAAAATACGTTCTAGTACATGTCACGGCGAGAGGTGGTAGCGAACGTTTCGAACGTACTATGTTATATGTACATATGTTGTATGCTGTACGAGAAACACATCGAGCTGCCTGTGGGCAGTTCCAGGGGAAACTTAATATTCCATTCTATCGAGTAAGAGACTTGGATTTATCGTAACAGCATCTACCGTGTTTATGTAAATGTCACGAAGAGTTTTATCTCGTCTCTGGTGAATAGTAAAAAGTATATCTTTTCCTCTTTTTTCTTATATTTTTTTTCTTCTTTTTCTCTCTTTTTTTCCCCTCCGATACTATTAATGAGAAATGCGTTAAGTCTCGTTTACGAACCTGTCAAACTTACGATTGTTTTTCAATGAGTAAATAATCGAACGAAGATTTCGACGAAGATAATCATCGAATGACTTTATAATATTTGATGCGTATCAAGAATTGATCGAAGAAAAGTCATCTCATCTTTATTATTACATTGCGAAATAAAATATGTGCAAATTCCATGGGGAGAAGGGGGAAAAAAAAGAAAGAAAAACAAAAAGTAAAAGCATACTAGATAGCGAGAAATCTGGCGACTTACCAGCAAAAATTTCTATTCTTTAGCATTTGACTCTCGACGTTTAACATTATTGGCGACGATACAGGATCGGACGTCCTACTGAGAGCCACTCGTACATATATACATAGATAGTTACGTACGTATATACATAAATGTACGAAGTACGCCGTACGTATCGTACAAAGTCGACGGTACAAACGAACGTCACTCAATTACGCGATTAACTCGCTAATTGTCAGCGTCGTTTAAATGCGGAGTCGTACTCAGTATCGAGTAAAACGACTTACGACCACCTGTCGGGCCTACAGAATTCTTTTGCCCTTTTCGATAGCTCCCTCTGTGATTTATATATCGGATACTTACGCGCCTCGAATAACAGGAAATTCGAGAGTTCTTCTATCGGCTATTTTAAAGACGTAGAGATAATACGAAGTCTCTTTTCTAAAAGTTTCTTTGACTCTCTAATAACGAAAAATATCTATGTGTTTCGATACTAATAATTTTCTCAAAAACTTTTACATTTTTATGAGATTTTTATTAGACATATTAATAATTTCACTTAAATATCATAGCTTTACAAATAAAATGGTCGTTTACATTTTTATGAGATTTTTATTAGATATATTAGTAGTTTCACTTAAATATTATTGCTTTCGGTATAAACAGTTGTTTGATTTAAAGTAATATTTATTATGTAATTTTTTTATAGCCACAAAATCTCGTAATGATGGGCACTTTCCCGGAATGCGACGTGAAACTTTGCGACTTCGAGATATCGAGGGTCATCCTGGAAGGCACGGAAGTTCGTGAGATTCTTGGGACGCCTGACTATGTGGGTGAGCAACATTTCTTCGATCATGTTTATGATCGATTTATTGCTGATTGTGTTGTAAATATGTGTTATATAATGTTTTAAGTAAATAAGAATTTTACAAAATATTCAAAGCATTTCGAATTGCGAAAGGAATATATTAAGTGTTATAATATTAGATCGAAAAATGTTCGATTTTAAAACTTAACATTATATAAATATATGCATGTATAACGAAATTCCATTTGTAAAAGAACATGAAGATTTTTTCTTACTTCTCCCGACGATCATTTTCGGTAGGCGACAATACTTATTTTCATGTATACATTCAAAACAGGAAAATTTTACCGGGCACAATTTATTTTTTCACTATGTCTGGTTATCATTAAGCTTTTTTCCGGGAATTTATCTGGGTCGACGTTTACTCGATTCATTTTATTCCAAAGAGAAAAGTCGACGTCATGTATTTTTCGTGCCAACGGAGTGTTCTTGTCCAGGAAATTCCGAGTAACATATGTCCTCAATTTCACTCACCATCACGAAGTAATGCAATCGTTATATAAGAACAGTACAGTAGATATTAATAAAATGAATAATCGCTTATTCGATTTTATACGAGGTAAAAAAAAATGAACAAGAAACGAGAGAAAAGAAATGATATCTATTATATATAATATATATCTATATCAATTGGACAATATATTAGATATATTTGTATTTATATACATATACGTAGGTATATTTAAATATAATCATTTTGATAATTCCAGAATTAGAGAGTTGTTTTCCTTTCGAAGTGATCGATGCGACTCATGTTTTCCTTGATATCGCGTTTACATGCAAGAGTCCGGCAGGTGCATCGGCATTTTGCGAAATACGCTTGGCGTTTGGTTTAATCGGCGCCGATCATTATCCGGATCGACTCATTGGCGATCTCGGGCGGACGAACGATCGAAAATATATAATCGATATTAATCGACGCGTTAACCTCGGTCGGTTTCGTGTTTATGAACTTTCGACAAACTCATTCTTGACATTTTTCACAAGTATGAAGAAACTCGAAGAACGTGTCAAGGGCCTCTCTATCTCTCTATCTCTATCTATCTATCTCTCCATCTCTATCTTTACCTCTCTTCTCTCTCTCTCTCTTTTCTTTCTTTTTCTTAAACGATCAACACGACTTACCGTCGACCATATTTCCAAGCTATTTTACATCCAACAATATAATCGACGTTAATTCCTCCGCGTTTGCGAGAAACGAGAACGAGATCTATCTCGATTTCCTTGATAAGATGTTCTACTCAACATTGACAGGATTCTAAAAAAGTCTTTATGGAGCGAAAGCCGCGAGAGACGATCGTACTTTTTATCGCAAATCTCGATCTCGATCACGCCCGACTCGGCTGATTAAATCAACCTTTGTCGTATTTCAATTAGCATTTCAATTAACAAAACGCTTACGCTTTACATTGCAATGGTCTTTATGCTAAATGATCTTTTCGAGGTAAAATCTTTTTGCATTTTTTCTTGAAAAGATCATGATTATCAGGAAAATTGATTATAAAGAAATTGCCATTGAAATATTTTGTATTCGTGTATATAATTACGATTTGATGAATTTATATACATGTATTTTATGAACTATAGAATAGTAAATGTAATATATGGTAAGAGAGAAGTATAATATATGACACGATAACATGAAAAATGAAATAGAAGGGCTTGATCGATGGATATTACTGTAACAAGATAATTTGATAGGAGGAGAAGTAGAGAGTAAAGTGATTCGATTAAAAGCACGTTAGTGGTTCGATTAATCAATTTTTTAAGGTCTCTCGAGGATTTATGGGAATGCTGATCGAAATCGCACGTTTTTGAAACTTCCCGATTAATTGTTATGAATATTTAATAATTTTACGAAATCTTATGAGAGAAAATGACGTTAAATTTTAATTACATGTATACCAGAGTATATAGGTGATGGATAAATGTAATCGTAACAAAAGAGATACTAAATCTACCGTGGATCCGCACACATAAGACATTTATCCTTACCCAAATACAGATTTTTACGTGACACATTTTTCGCAAATAAAGTAAGCAAGTACAAATGAGGCCGTTGGACTAGGTAATTTGTATCCGTAAACGTAACACATGTATTTGCATTCATGGAACGCGATACGCAGATTTATTCGATTTCAAAAAGCAAAGATCGATGTTTTTCCATTAATAAACCTCTTTCCTCGACTCGTAAATCGAAGTAATCAATGTTCCGTTAAAACTTCTATCGGATTTTTGTTACAGCGCCAGAAATATTACACTACCAGCCAATCACGTTGGCCGCCGATATGTGGTGGGTGAAAAACATCAATCTATAATAAATATTTCACAATATAAGAAGGAAAGATTTTGAAATCGTGTTACATATAATATTCCAGGTCTCTTGGTGTTACGACCTACGTGCTGCTAACAGGTTTCTCCCCTTTCGGAGGCGACACCGACCAAGAAACGTTTCAAAATATATCCCTAGGAGAGGTAGATTTCCCAGAAGAATTATTTGAAGAGGTTTCAACGCAGGCAAAGGACTTCGTTGCTAAACTTTTAGTGCTAGATCCAAGGTTAGTCTCTCAACCACGCATCATCGAACCTAATTCGAACCTCGAAAAACCTTTAACGATTTGCTCTTTCTTTTTTTCTTTCTTGTCCTCTCTTTTTTCTCTCTCCTTTCTCATTAGCGCACGGATGACAGCGAAGCAGTGTCTGCGTCACGAATGGTTGCGCGGTGCACCGACGCAAGCGTCGCCACATTTGCGACGATACTTGTCGAAATCTCGTGAGGTTCTTCTGGAACGTGTCGTGACCCGAGATAATCTAAGGAGAGTTGCCCTCTTAAGTCAAACAACGAGTCAAGCGAATCTTTTATCGACGGACATTCACGAACAAAACCTTCAAGATTGCGTATTAAGTCATAGCGAGATTTGCCTAAGCGACTGTATGACGGCAAGTCGATCGAGTCTCGTTGGAAGCGAAGGTTTTCCGAGTCCGGCGAATTCCCAAGTGAGTCTGAATTCATCGCGAACGAGCCTGAGTTGCGCCAGCCAGAGTTGCTTGCTGAACAAGGAACAAACGCAGGGTTTGCTCAGTCGAGCTCAAAGCCGATCTCAAGCTAATTTGAATCATGCCGCTAGCCGTGGTCTTTTATCCAGGATACGTAGCCTACATCGTATACAATCTCAAACATGTCTATCAAACGGTACTTCGAGGACTACTGCGTCTCCAGTTCAGCATATGATCGCTTCTATGCATCCTGTTAGCAGATCGAGAGAAAAATTATATGGTTTGCGATCGCTATCAAAATCTCAGGGTGTTCTCGACATATATAGAAGTTTGGAGTGTCTCAGACGTAAGAGAAAGCCCTACGAAAGAGCCAAAACGGAGGACGTTGTTCCTGTCATCAAGCGAATCGATGTAGAAATGTCGAGAATCAATAATAATCAGGAAACAACCTGTGATACTCCTTCGATAAACTTGGAACGGCAAACGAATGGATCCCTTTTGAAGAAGCCGGTTGTATCCGAGATCGTAGATAACTCGAAAGAGAAAAAGCCTGTGGAAAAACATGCGATCTTATTGGATTCGAGAGGCGCAGAAAAGACATATGATCGTTCGGAAACGTCGAAAGAGTCGAACTCGAGGTCGGAAGAAAATTTAGACTCCTTGAAATCTATCGAATCAGACACTTTAACGGAAGAATCCGACGAGATGCCTTTGGATCGTGAAAGAGAGTTGAACATGTCCTTGGGAAAACGTCTATGTCAAAGACAACACTCGGACGTATCTAGCCATTCCAACAATTCTGGGATCTCGGATGATAAAGAAGATCGTTCGACCGAGTCAGAAACCGAGGAACCTAAATATACGGTTGCTCAATTGGTCTCTGCTTTTAACAAGCATCAAGAGATCGCCTCGAAAAGTAGCCTAGAAGCGATTATGAGCGAGAAACGAATCAACGAGGTAACGTTTCCAACCGGCACCAAGGCCCTGCGTCTTTTCATACCTGATATTGATATTACAGAGAGTACGATAGTAAGACGAAAGACGAGTTACAAACCTAGAAAGAATTGGGAGGAATTGAGAAAGAGAAATGAGAAGAATGAAGGTGTCCTTAAGAATTTTGAAAACGAATTTGATAATGACGACGACGAAGATAGCCAGCAAGAAACTTTGAATAAGATAAAATCCGAGCAGATTTCGAATGATAAGACTCATAAAAGCGCTGATATCGTTAATGAAACGTGTGATAAAAAACAGGATAATTTAATTTTCGGAAATTGGTCCACAGATGTTGACTTTACGGGAAGCATCGGTATAAAAAATAGTATTGATACTACCATCGACGAGAAGTACAAGCAATGCGTCAAAGTTGCCAATAAATCAAAAAGCGAAAAGCAAAAGAAGATCTCTGCGTTTGTCAAAATGACGAGCTCAATTCGTCAAAAAGAAAGAATGCCTAATTACATTTATCCGGAATTAACGAATCACGCAAAAGAGGAAATGCTAGAAACATCTTGCAACGATAAAATAGCTTCGAATATAAATGTAAAAATAGATAAAAAAAAATTGACAAAATCGGCGCAATCGAGTAACATCAATGTTCTTAACGTTAACTTGGAGGATATACTTCTAAGGGTCGATAATTTTCAAAGTACACCGAAAGAAAACATGGAAAATCTTAGAAAAAGAACGTCAATAGCAAAGATCATAGTCAATGATAATTTGACGTCGCATGAGAACTTAGATTCCATGGTCAACGATGAGAAAGATAATAGAATGAGTTTTCGTTCTCCGAAAAATGAATTACCATTTAATATCTCTCAGATCGAGGATCGGGTAAAATTGATAGTCCCACCTTCCTTTGTCAGGTCATCTTCGTTATCAAGTGATAGTAGTTGTCCGACACCATCTAGTGTTCAATCAGATACGAATGTATCTTGGGAAGATGTTATAACGACGCCAGGATCAAACATTTCTTTGGAAAAAACAGACAATTATAGGAATCAAAGGAAAAAGGAAATAGATTCAAACGAAACAAAGAGCAAACAGAACGCAGAAGACAAGAGACTATGGGGCAAGGTATGTACCGGATCTTACACTAGGGCTATGGAAAGATTTACAGGAAAAAACGATTGTAATAAAAAATCAATGAATTTGTTATCGACGAACATTGAAAAAATCAGGAGGAAGAGCACTCCAACGATGCCTCAATGCGTTAATCCTTAAAACCATAATAAAATCGTTCGTACGAAAGACTGAAAAGTAGGATTTGATAATACACATATATGTATCTGTTATCGCGTCACTCTCAAGATGGTAGTGAAAAAAACTGGAAATATCAAATTTTCGCTTACAGGATTTAAGATTATCGTCTTGTAATCTACAACTTCCACGAAGAGGAAACAACACTGCCAGTCAAAAGAGGGAAGATCAAAAGGCATTACAATGCGCTATATGATTTTTATTTAAAGCGTATCGAAGCGCGAACGAAATCGTTTCAAATCGTTACCGATAATATAGATTTATAGATGTCTTTTCTACGACGATCTGCTCGATTATTTCGCGGCACTACAAAGGCCATTGATCGTGATTTATCATCTCGAACTTATCCTTGGTATAATCTCCATATCGAGCAAGCATGAAGAGCTATTTTTTTGTTTCGTTAGTAAAGCATCTAGAATCAGCATCGTTCATTACGCTTTGTCGGAACTTGGAGGACGTTCCGTGAGAAGAGATTGGCAGATATATTTTTGCGAGATTCCGTTTATGGGAAAAATTACGATCGTATCAAAATCGTATAATCAGGAAAATCTATTACAATTTCTATAACATCGAATTATGCAGTATTTCCTCGATTACATACGAAAGATCCCGTTCGTTTTCCACAAGGTAGCAGAAAATTCATTGCTCCAGATTGAAACAGAATATATTCTAGATACGTATGTATATAATTAGGTGTCTCGGTAAAGAATGGGTTATTGAGAAAACTGTGACTAGGTGATCATGGTCATAAGTCCTTATTGGGATAATTACGAGATGATTCATTCTAAGCAAATGGAGGGCCGAACGTGCATATGTTTGGGAAGACGTAAGTGCAAGACCTATGGATGTTTTTACATAAGAAAGTAACTATGCGATTGTTACGAAAATTTCAGACTCGAAGAATTTCGAATACGCTTGATATAAGGCACATTGGAAATTCATTGTAACCATAATAATTTTATCAAAAACGGTACGTATTCACGCGCAAGAATATGCTTTTCTATAATATATTTGTTTTATTAATGCCTTGCTATATCTTAGCTAGAATTTTGATTGTCTTTTATAGTCCGAAATAAAACTTCAATATCGCAAGAATCATAAAATACATTTTAGCAATTGTTAAGTATTTATATCGCATGAATAGTGCTATAAATGATTATCTAAACTTCGTATATAAAATAAATATGCTTTTTATCGAACATGTACACATGTAAACCGAAAATATTGAAATATTAAATAAATCGCATATGTTATAAAATAAATTATTTTAAGTTTATTCATTTTCATCAATAGCTGTATTTTCAACGTGAATGAAATGAAGCGTATAAGTTTGAAAATTATTTTTATAATACAATAAAAGATAGAATTACATAATATTTAAAGATTTCAAATATCCATTTATTCGGTGCTAATATAATTATCTTAGAAATGTTTTGCTGATAGTAACAAATATAGGACTAATGCTATCATCGATCGACACTTATTTATATACAATAGATTTACAACAACGCAAAATACGAAATGAATTACGAATAATGAATAAAATATGCGTTTATATATCGTAAGGTATTCGCGATAAAATTAAATTTTATTGTAATATAAAACAATTTTTTCATATTATGACAGTCGATCACAAAATAATGGATGCATAATTATATTTTTATCATTCCCAACGACTTTTTCGTAGTCTTTTTCGTTCCATTTTGTTGTCTGATTCAGAAGAATTTGAGGTTTGGTTGTCCTTAGGTCGATCTATACTAGGTTTTGGCGGCACTGGAGGTGGTGGAGGCATTATAACTGAAGGTGGTGTAATAGTTTGTTCCCACGTATGATCCGACGATGCTCGGAACTAAGATAAATAAAAAATTCAAAAAAATGACCATTTATAGCGATTACAATAAATATTAATAGAGAATATAACAAGAGTATGTTATTTTACTTGTGAATTATATTGGCTTCGAAAAGCAGCTTTCATAGCAGAAAGACGATCACTGCCTGGACCGTGTCTTTCTAATTTTTTAACAACTTCACTTATATCTTTGGATCCTTGCGAAGTGCCGCTAGTCTGAAATTAAAAGTCATTCAATAACAAACTCCATAATGAATAAATCATAATTTTATTCATATATTATTTAAAAGAATCGATAAATACCGTATTCGTTGAAGTATCAGGTCTTTCTCTGAAACCAAGTCCAGCACCACCAACATTCAAACTTTTACCTTTTCCACCTTTAAATCTAGACTTTCTAAACCAAGCACTTTGCATGGCTAAATCCATTAAGCTTTTAGGAACTTCCTGATTTGCACCTTCGAGATTTCTTACTAAATGACCAGCAAATTCTTTATCTTTTTCCGTAACAAGAGTATATGCAGTACCCTTTTCTCCTGCTCGACCTGTTCTACCTATTCTATGAGTATGCGTATCAATATCACGTGCTACGTCATAATTCACCACTGTCTTTATATGTGGAATGTCCAAACCACGTGCTAAGATAAAATAATTTTATTATAATCATTTTTATTAAGAAAATATATATTAAAAAAAAAAAAAAAAGAAATTAAATTACCAGCTACATCAGTAGCTACTAAGGTGCTGACATCCTTTTTTTTAAACGCTGTGATAACTTTATTTCTCTCTATTTGGTCCATATCACCATGCAAAAGTAGAACATCAAATTCTTTTAACTTGAGATTATTGGCGAGCTCCTCTGCATTCAACTAATAAAGAAAAAAAAAATTATATATGCGTGTACTCATTATTATATTTAATGATGAAATAATACATCCAATGCTCTTACCTTTTTGGTCACAAAGATTAATAAACTTCCAGTACTTAGAAACTCTACAAGATTGTGTAACAACCAAGACCATTTCCCTGAAGGATTATTATGAAACATTATAACATGTTGTGTCACATCTGTATTAGCTTCTCCAACATCTCCCTGAACTATCCTTACTGGATCTGTTAAAACATCTCTAGCAAGTTTCTCAACTTTCTTCTTAAATGTGGCGCTGAAAAGTAGTGTTTGTCTGTCTGGTCTAACATGATTACATATCGACCGTACTTGAGGCTCTATAAAAGAGACATTAATGAATTAGCAAACGAAAATTTGATTTTAATTTTAATTTAATTAAATATACTTACCAAATCCCATATCAAACATTCGATCAGCTTCATCTAATACTAAAAATGTGACTCTTGTTAAATTTGTTGCTTTTATTTTAACCAAATCAATCATTCTACCAGGAGTGGCAACAACTATTTCAGCACCAGCTTCTAAAGCTTTACTTTGTTCCCATTTACTACCGCCTCCGTAACAACAGCAAACTTGTATGTTATACACTTTACCAAACTTCTTTGCTTCTTGATAAATCTAGATAGAAGATGATTTATATTTATTTCAATTATATAAATATATTGTAATTATATCCTCATTTATGTACAAAATTAAGTCACCTGTTGAGATAATTCTCTAGTTGGTGCCAAAATAAGACCAATAGGACCATCTCCGGTTTTTAGTTCTCGCTGGTCCATGATATGAACTAACATTGGCCATATAAAGGCTGCTGTTTTTCCACTACCAGTTTTTGCAATGCCTATAATATCTCGCCCACTTAAAGCAGCAGGGACAGCTTGAGCTTGAATTGGTGTGGGTTGTGTATACTCATTCTTTCGAATGGCTTTTATTAGAGCATCGTCAAATCCAAAATGTCCAAAACTAGTGACAGGGTTCGGTGGCGAAGGTCCTGATACTTTTATACCCAAAGTCTTTCTTAGATCATCAATTTGTTGCTTACTTAAATTTGCAATTTCTTCATGTACATTATAAAAATTTTTTTCAAAAGACTCATATTCTATTTCATTATGATCAATTGCTGGTAATGGATCAATCTCTTTCTTCTTGGGAGGTGCTATAGGATTTCCATCTTCGTCATATTCGATCTCCTGATCGGACTCTTCTTGTTGTAATCCAGCAGTAGGATTTTCTTCCATGTACCTTATAAAATTAGTAATCACTATTTGATATTCTTCTTTGCCATTTTTCTGAAAAAATTCAATAGCTTGCTCTTTACCTATAATAGCTCTCTTCATCATCCTCCCCATCTATATCTGCTCTAAATCCTTTAGATTTGTCTTCTTTACGATCTTCTTCTGCTAGCTGAGCTTCATAATTGTTTTTTTTAACTTCTGCATCAATACCTGCCATAAAAGCATCTAAAGGATCTTCTTCGCTATCGCTGTCTTCTTTCGGTGTTGACTTTTTCATTAAGTCATACGTTGGTGATCCAGGTGCAGGTATATATTCCAAGGAGGATGTAGGAGGATCATCATCATCTTCAAAATATCTGTTATACGAATACGATAATAAGATGCATATTTATAATAACTTTCAATTATGTAACATTTTACTTACTCTTCTTCTGTCTTGCTACGTTTCTTTGGCATACCCCAACAAGCAGATAAAGCATTTTCAGTAATAGAATTCATAGTGTGATATCCCTGTTTACTTAATACTGAATTTGGTGGAGGAGGAGGTATATTGGAACCACTTCGTTTGGTTCCTGTCATTTGAAAACCAGGGAAGCCAAAACCCTTGGGTTTATTACCACCACCACGGTGATAACTCATAATTATTTCTATTAAAATTAAATGAGAATAAAAAGAAAGCACCAACTATTAATTGTAAGGTTATCCTCTTAATAAAAGCACGAATATGTAACTTTTTATTTAGTAAATGTAAAGCAAAAGTATAATAGAATTCATATAAATAAATTATTATTAATATCAATATTTCAAAAATATTTAAAAATATTAAAATATAATGAATTTATAATTTTTCTTTCATGTAAACATAGCTCTAATAAGGTTAGAATAAACTTAGAATTAGCTTTAACACAAACATCGTAAAACACATTCTATATAATTTCTTTATTCACTATCTAACAATGAAAAATTATATTTTTAAAGAAATACATATATATGTATGTATAACAACCACCTTAGACAGCAATATCACGTATGGATTTATTTGCATTCAGAGAACTCAACTTCGTTATCGAACGTGTATGTAGGATGTATGTAGGATGCATCTGTCACGAAAACTCGAAGACAGTGCTGCCACCATAAGGTAATAAAAAGATAACATGTCAACATCGATTTTAAACAAAGACTATTTATCATTCCTCGTTTTATAATAATTTACGCCAACAATTAGTAAAGGCGTAATTCTTGAACAATTTTTATGAACAAGGTCTCATTTTAAATATGAAAGTTAAACCGAGAACTTTTGAAAAAACTTTATTTTCTTTAAAAAGAATCGTATCATAAAATGGTGTTCTTTTGACAATAGTTTCTGCATAAAAATAAAGCATTTTCAAAAATTCAAGCAAGCAGAGTCCTCGCTTAAATCCTTATCTTTAAAATGTGACCTTATTCGTAAGAATTGGTCAAGGATTACGCATGAACTCATTGTTGGCACAAATATTTTTTTCGACATTTATCGCAAAGAAAAAGTTTCGTACAGTGGCGCTGTCTGAAATCCGCGACAAAAGATAAGAAGCTTTTACCCTCACTATTGATTTTCATATGAACGCTAAAATATTTTAATAATATAAGAATTTATTGTTATCTCAGTTAGTAATTCAGATATCTACTAATACCTCCAAAGTGAAAATACGTCTAATATACGAATAAAATAAGTATATATCGACTAATAAAATAGGAATTTATTATTTCTGCTAAAAGAGGTAAAATAAGAATCTACTAATATTACTTATAGATAGAAACAGTATTATTATTATCAACCGAAAGAGCCGATAAAGCGGTATTTATCATTACCGATTGGTAAAACAGAAATTTGATCTTATCGCATTTTACGTCAATAAGCCAGATATCTACTGTTGCCGATAATACTCAACTCCTTTAAGGATGTTCATCACCTTTCGTTCGAAACGTATGTAACTTCAGCGACAGGTATGGACAAAATATGAACTACAAAACAAGCAAGGAACGCTGTTTCCATTATGCGTTTATCGTATCGATGTATAAACTTGTTTGGTATATCCCACTCCCCGTAAATATAATTTCTCTCCGAAACAATCGGTTTCCGAACAAATCGGTAAATTAAAATAAGTAGTATTAGTAGGCTGTAAACTGATACGTTTCAATCTCTCATATATAAATCTCTTTTTAATAATAGTATTCGTTTTGCAATGATCTATGCTAAGTACGATGTCGGTATGCATTTATTTCACGATAAAAGTATAAAGAATAATAAATATAATTAACACATAATAATTAGTTTATGAATTTGCGAATTTCAAGAAATTATTTTTGAATTTAACTATCTATATCTTATCTATTTACCTGTAGAAGTATTATTGGCAATATAAAATATTAGTACTTTAGTGTTTAATCAGAATTAAATTGAAGGAATTTTGAAAATACATTGAAATATGCAGCCATTTGCACGGTAGTACTTATATTGTGTGATTTTCCATTAGATTTCAATATATCGCAAATAATACCGACCCAAATCTCACCGCGTTAAGATTGTTGCATCTGGAAACCTATGGTCTAACAATGAACTCTAAAATCCGCGTTCGCAAAATAATCTAATTGAATTTTCGAACAAATTAAACGAAATTTACGGTAGGACTTTTAATCGCGTCCGCGACACTCACGTGAGTGTTGTGTAAAATAACAGTGACTCTATTTTACAATCCGCGTTTCCGAGGTGATATGAGCTAACCGAGAATTCTGGCTCCAGACGCTATCTGGAGGAGGGTCAGTCGCCTCTAGATAACAGGACCGTCGCAACATCGGCAGCTACATACACCGTTCTCTAATACGACCGATCTTCTATTCGAAATTTCGAGCAATCAAACGAAGTTCATCATCGTAGGACTTTTAATCGCACCGAGAACACACACATCTGTGCCTAACGACAGATCTATTCTTCCCATATTCTCGCGTAAAAATCTAAGATGAACCGAGCCATTCGACGATACATCGAACTCATCCGATGATGAATTCTATGATGCAACCTAAAAAAGAAGAAGGGAAGGAAAAAATAATGGAAAAAGAAGGAAAAAAGGACGGACTATGTAACAAAGATGGAATTCGGAACGAAACATGGATATATTGAATATTGCTCCATCCGACCAAAAGTAGAGTACCAAAATTCAGCTCGATTTTTCCCTACTAAAAGAAGGAGACCCATCCGAGGTTCCATACCAAAGAGTTCTTCTCGGGAGTCGCAATCGAAAATTCTATACGATGCTGAGACAGCAGCCTCCACAAAGGCTTACACCCATGGATCCCACCCAAAACTTATAAATAATAATTAATAAGAGTAAATAAGAATAAATAGGAACGACAGCGAACATAAGTGCAATAGAAAAGTTTTCTATGCCTTTCTCTAAGATATTATTTTAGAATTCTATATATATTTAATCCATTTATTTATGGAAGTATGATTAGCAATGTAAAATGTGAGTACTTAAAGGTTTAGTTAGAATTAGAAAGAAAAGATTATGGAAAAACATTGAAATATCCATTCATTCGCTCGATAATACTTGCATCCCATGAAATTTCGATATATCGCAAGTCTTGCCGATCCAGGTATCACCACGTGAATGTTGTTGCATCTGAAAACTCATTTATGGTCTCCCGTAGAAAAATCTAAACTGGTATGTATTTAAAACTGTCAATTTTAAATCGATAATATATGTATTAATCGATAGTATATAATAGTACATGTATATGATCTTTATAACGTTGCTAAGAATATCCTATTGCTTAAATATTAATTAATTATATTTTACGTTTATCATTATTGTTTAAATGTTAATAAAATAAATAAATATTTAAAAGAAAAGGAAATAAAAAGAATATATATATATATATATATATATATATATTACTTATATGAAAGATTAAAATTTTGAATTTAATTTAATTTAATTTAAGAAAAGTAAAAGAAAAGGAAAAATTCTGAATACTGATCTAAAGAAATATTATTTTCTCTGAAAGAAATATTATATTAGTAACGCGTGGCAAAACTTGGAGAACTTGGCACATATCCCATTCTGCTTACTTTGCGAAATTTTATTGTCTTTTATAAATACAGTTTGTGCAACTGTTAAAAGAGCAAAACAATTTGCGAACAAACACTGATTCTAACGACTGCATTGCACTCAGTCGATGCAAAAACACTTCTTTAAATAGCGAAACGTAAACGAACAATCAGTGTTTAGTGATATTTTTATTTTAGCGATACAAACACTCAATTATTTCATTATTACGCGCGCCTCTGCAATGAAGTTCTGAAACAGAAAAATACAAACAAAATAATTAATATCACTGTTATAATAAAAAATTATATAAATTAATTAAGAAATGTATGATATAGAAATATCATTGTCTTCATTGTTACTTGCAGAAAAGACATCCTGAAAGAGTTTCGATGATTACTCATCGAAATGCAAAGGAAGACTGATTTAGTAACAGTCGAAGTCAATCAGAGGTTTGATTTTGTTCACGTCATACGTAGCCAACGACCACTAGTTCAAAATTTAAGTCTAATACAAAAGAAATTAAAATTATTTTAAGTTTCTTGCACATTACGATCTTTGTAATTTTTAAGCGAATGTACTATTATTTAAATATTTCAGCTACATGTGCATTTTTATTCAGTACACTATAAGTGATCCCCGTAATTACTTATATATATTACTATATCTTATATGTTTCGTATTAAAGTCATATTTTGATATATAGAATTATAATATAGAAAAAACTATAGAACCCAATTTTATTAAAATAAAATTATGAATTTAATTGAACTTTAGAAAAGAGAAAATGTGCAAAATTTATCACTCGACTTCAACATAAAACTTGATTTTATTAAAATAAAATTATAAATTTAATTTAAATTATGAATTTAATTAAACTTTAGAACAGAGAAAATGTACAAACTTTATGCCTCGATTTTAATAATAAAAATGCATAAGATATGAAATAAACCTATTTGCGTACTCGTGAAAACGTGGAATCGGAGACGAAATATTACGTCGTCTCAGTTTTTCAAATCTACACCCTTACACCTATCATTATAAAAACATTTTGAATGGCAATATGCTAAAATTAAAATATAGGTGAAAATCATTCTCGAAAGTTTTTGGTGAAAATAATTTGAAAATAATTATAGTTGCCTTTTTGAGCCACAGATTGTGGAGACCTCTTCGACATATAGTCTCTTCTTTGCTTCGTGGCCTAACCAAACTAATTATCACTCAAAAAGTATAACAATAGAATTTAATTCCAAATTCTAAGACATAGAAGAAAACTCTAACACAACCATAATATATCTGGTAAGTATAAAACTCATCTCTTTGTGTAGAAATTGATTACTATCTTTTCGAGAGATACCTTTTCGCAGCGTAGGAGAATTGGAATTAATATATTAATTGCTAAAAATCCTAAGCTAAAAATAAATTAATTTATCATCTAGGACTACAGACTATAACTCTACGAGTTTTTTTGTTTTGTAGCAATGACTCTACTCGATTTTACTCTTTCAAAAGCAATGATTCTTGAGATTTTCTTTTTCAAAAGATTGAGACTTTTCTTTTATCAATTCAAATTGATTAAATATTTAATTAATGGTTATTTAAAAATATAAAGAAAACTCTTGGACGTACCTTCTTACAAGCAAGTATTTTAATTATTATAAGAAAATCATGCTCAGTTTCGCTTGTAATCCAAAGACTATCCATTGCGAATATCTTCCGTGAGAGAAAAATATTTAAAAATGCATTAGAATATTCAAATTGCAAATAATTATAAATGCGTATGAAATAAGAAGACCCTATTTTGATCTAATAAATAAATTAAAAAATAAGAAACCATTCACGAGTAAATATCCGAAGAAATTTACTCGTGGTTACTCAATGCTCTTCTACTAATTAATTACAACCACATCACTCTTATCGATTCAGACCTTTCGCCCTCGACATGATTGAGGGACTTAAAAATTTACTTACTACTTAAGAAGTTCTGCGATGATTCCAAAATATTCGTCCGCGGTTTAGGTCGAAATTAAAGGTAGATAATTTGTAGATGATTGAAAATGAGGTAGGTCGATATCGAAGTTGGATCAGATCTCTTCAGTGATACACTGACTCTAATTCGCGGTAGTTATTTATTAACGAATTACCACTAAATTTACTTTGCGAAATTTTATTGTCTTTTATAAATACAGTTTGTGCAACTGTTAAAAGAGCAAAACAATTTGCGAACAAACACTGATTCTAACGACTGCATTGCACTCAGTCGATGCAAAAACACTTCTTTAAATAGCGAAACGTAAACGAACAATCAGTGTTTAGTGATATTTTTATTTTAGCGATACAAACACTCAATTATTTCATTATTACGCGCGCCTCTGCAATGAAGTTCTGAAACAGAAAAATACAAACAAAATAATTAATATCACTGTTATAATAAAAAATTATATAAATTAATTAAGAAATGTATGATATAGAAATATCATTGTCTTCATTGTTACTTGCAGAAAAGACATCCTGAAAGAGTTTCGATGATTACTCATCGAAATGCAAAGGAAGACTGATTTAGTAACAGTCGAAGTCAATCAGAGGTTTGATTTTGTTCACGTCATACGTAGCCAACGACCACTAGTTCAAAATTTAAGTCTAATACAAAAGAAATTAAAATTATTTTAAGTTTCTTGCACATTACGATCTTTGTAATTTTTAAGCGAATGTACTATTATTTAAATATTAGTATATTATACTCCGTGTACATTAAAAATTATTTAAATAGTTGGAAAATTTAAAATATTAATTTCTAAAATCAAAAGTATTAATTTATAAGTTTCCACGTTTAGAAAGAGAGAGTGACGATGTTCACTCGTTGAAAGAAAATTAACTCAGTAATCGTTGAAGTTATTAAAAAAATCATATATGTTTATATTACACAAGATCAACAATCTCTAGATAAAAATTTTAAAGTATCGAAATTTTAAATTAAAATTATTTTAAGTTTTTCACACGTTACAATCTTTGACATTGAACATGAATTTTCTTATTTTTGCCATAGAGTCATCTGTCCAAAGAGTGGCCGAATAATTTATTATAGCTTCTCCCTGCGAGTAATAGGAAACGCATTTCTTTGCGTTTGGAATAGTTCAAAAAATCTGAGCATCACCTATTTACGTACTCAAACAAGCAGATAATCGCAACTTCAAGGAACAAACATACCCCATTCAAGCATAATTTGAAAGTCAGTAGTGAGGATATAAGCTTCTTCTCTTTTGCCGCAAATTTCGAGGGGCGCTACAGTACAAAACTTTTTCTTCGCGAAAAATGTCGAAAATAGCATTTATACCAATAATAAGAACAGACGTAATTTTTGACCAATTTTGATGAACGTGATATTACTTTAAAGACAAAGGTTTAATCTAGGACTCTGCTTTTTCGAATTTTTGGAAAGCTTTTTATTGATGCATAAACTATTCTCGAAAAAATATCATTTTTTAATACGATTTTTTTCAAAGAAGATAAAACTTTTTCATGAATTCGAAAAAATGAATTCCTAGATTAAACCTTAATCTTTAAAATGAGACCTTGTTCATCAAAATCGGTAAAGAATTACTCCTGTTTTCATTGTGGCGTAAACCATTATAAAAGTAGGAGAGATGGACAACCTTAAATCAGACGTTTCAATAGTTCAAAGCAGACATCCGTATATGACCAAGATTTAAATAATAGATGTAAACTATTCTTGAAAGTTAGCATTAACTTTTCACTTACGTCTTATGTATACTCCTTCGAAGAGTGGACGATCAGATGCGAAGAGTGTATATATACACCTATAGTATGCATAGTATATTGTATTTCATAATATGAAATATTATTTCGTACTTAATAGTGTCTAAATTTCAGTGTCTAATATTTAATTATCATAAAATCATATCATGTTTTTCAATTTATCACAATATAATATTAAACATTTTTTCATCTTCAAAAATTTTTCCTATCTATTTATCTTGTAACTAAACATATCACATGTACATTTAAACTATATAATATTTAAGAAAAATTCAAGATAAATTACGTATTATTTTCAAATAAAAATATTTTATTTACTGTAATAAAATACATCATTCCCCACCCTCAAGCTTATAAAACAGGAAAATCAATCGAACATCTTAAATACTTCATACACAAACATCTTATCAGTAATATTTATGTTCCGTCCACGGAAAATATTATTTCACGCGCGCGCCAAAGCAAACAAAAATAAATAGATTGTATACATATATCATATATATACACAAATGAATACGACTCGTACCAAATAAAGATATCATATCTACGTATTACTACGCCGCTTAGTGTTTCATAGGTAGAACTAAAATTTAAGACGTGCCTTTTACATTAGAGCAGTGGTATCCAACATGCGGCCCTCGTATCGCATGTGGCCCAGTAGAGTAAATAATGCAGTTCAATAAAAGTATCTTGTAGTAATTTCAATTGATGATTGCCCAATACGACGAGCAAAACGTAATTACCTTATGGACAAAACATCTTTGGTGGCGGATTCCACGTGATGATAGGATTGAAGCGGCGATACATTATAAGTGAAAACATGTCTAATGTTTTGTTTTGAAGATAATATGGCTAAAAAACGAAAAAAAAAGAAATTTTTTATTTATTATACATTTTCTACATTTTATTTTTTTTTTTTTTATATGTGATCCAAGAGAATTTTCCCCTCACTCAATGCGGCCCAATCAATCAAAACGACTGAACACCACTGGATACCAGAAATCGTAAGACTAACATGATTGACTTACATAACATATATTTTATATGGTATTAAAGCACAATTCACATCGTAGATAATGTTAACACGTTATAAGCCGTCAGTATATTCTGTAATAGAAAAATAAATATTTATTTGTATTATTATAAACTTTTAGTGGTGGCAAGTGCAAGCACAATATAAAACAGTCGTTACTAGACATTACTTGGACGATCTGTAATGTAACAACTTTATAAGCAATATGAATCCAACTTAATACTATATGATATAATGGCGAACTAGTTTATAACCGATTTATTTGATTTTACACAAAAATAATAATCTTGTTGTAATCTTTTTTTTAATGAAAAATTATTTTCATTTATTCATTGGAGTATCTCAAAAAGTCATGATATGATAAATTTAACATCTAAATTTGAAAAAATGAGGAAACACTTAAAATTTTTCACATTTTATTAAAAAGAAATTAATCTCTATTATATTATTATCATTAGTGTGAGAAAGAATTTTTAGATTTTCTAAAATATATGATTAAAGAATTAAAGAATACATCTTAGGTTTAGTGCAAATATCTTAACTCAAGGATAATAAAGACATATCATTTTTTATAACATTGATCACTATTTATATATACCCCAGCATTCATTATACATGTAGAGTAAAAACTGTGGCAGGACTAGTTAGCTATAATCTAACACCATACTCCAATCTATAGAATCTATTTAATTTGTATTGTACCAAGATTTTGATTGGGTTTGATATGACCTGTAAAGTATATACTTTCAGTTTAATTAGTTCATTTTTATTACAATGCAAAGCACTGTGATAATTTTAAATACTTTACTTGGCACTTGCAAAATACAATAAACTATGTTGTGCGAAGAAAAACAATATTCTCTCCCTTGTTTTATTGATGTAATGAAATACAATTATTACTTCTCAAGATTTTGTTTATGTCTCGTCTTATATATATATATATATATATATATATATATATATATATATATATATTCTTTTTTAATATTTTAATAATAACTAATGCTAATTAATTATTTATAGACAACTATTTTCATATTTAAATACAATTGTTTATTTGTTAATTATTATATAACTCCTATGTTCTTATCTAACAAATAAGAGTCAAGAGTTGCTATGTTCACATGTACCAACAAAGTTCTATTTTTTATAGATCACAAAGCAGCAAAAGGATATTATAATTATCATATTATTTGACAATCTGAGAAAGATAGTCAACATTAAGTTATTAATGTTACAATAGTATAATATGTACAGGAACCTAAGAGGTGGGATGGTATGGGCGGCTTCACTCAACGGAATGCAACATTTCTTTTAATGTCTGGTATCTTATAAGCGATATTGACAGAAATATTTCTTTGATAATATTTAACAGAAAACTTATTTCTCATAGATACAAATTATAAAATTTCAATACTTCTATATTACGTTGTAATAGTTCAAATAACTTAACATGTACATGTATTTTTTTTAATACATTTATAAAAAATTATTGCAGAATGTCCATATTTAATTTCATGAGAGCAGTATATAAAAACCTGTTAAAGAATTTATAAGATAGAAGTATTGCTCTAAGTTACAATAGCAATTATTACTTTTATTTCGAGTATCCATAATTTGGCATATAAACTACATGATGGCGTATCTGTATTAATATAGTATTTTAAACTATTGCACAGAAAAGACAATTATTTTAATACTGATTGAAAGGATACATTATCAGTACTGTAATGCACTTATTTTACACTGTTTTTTTATACCCGTTTTAGATTAAATATCTTCATGATTTTTAAATATATTCAGTATAAATAAAAAAGAAATCTTTTAAAGAAATCTATCTTATGCTTACATATTTAATTGAAATATGTAAAGTCTGTTAAATATATTGATTTAATAAGATCTATTATTTTACTTATAATATATTAGAATAGTAATCTTACAATAAGAATAAGATGTTTTTTGATGAATTTAAAATAATTATAATAATATCAAACATATTTGTTGAAAATAGTTACATATTCATGTATATCATAAGACAGGCTACTTTAAATACATGAAATAATTTATTAAATCATTAATTTATTATGACATTTTCTGATTTTTCTTAAATATACGTAATTACGTAATTCTCCTGCATCAGTTTCACAAAGTGAAGTCTAAATTCACAATTAATTTGAATTATAGTACTTTTTATTTAATAGAGCGTTTTGTACTATATGGGTTTACACAACAATATACGTATGTACATGAGTATATGTACATACATGCCGTACATTGTACATTTGTGATATATACCTTATAGCTTCAAACACAGATACATACCTTATTATTTTATTTACACAATTAAAAAAAAGACATTTTACTTATTTCCACAATTCTATAAAATTTTAAGTGAATACCCACAGATATCTAGTACTTTCACTTTTTTTTAATTGAAAACCAAAATAACAAATTTGAAAACAATTTATATTTAATATATCTATAAGTGTAGATATATATATAGAGAGAGAGAATCGACGATTGACTAGTACTTTACTAGCAAATTGCATTTATATTCTTTACTTTTATAGTTATGTTTTTGTGTTGCATCTTTTATATATATTTGTTCGAATATATACTTATAGGTTTATCCTATTTAATTTTGCTTTTAATATTAGATCAATAAAAATATGCAAGAACATTTTATTTTAACAAAATAAAATTTCTCTTTTGTTAATAAATAATTTATTTCTTTTACTTTGAAAACTAATCATTATATCTTATATTACTGCTTGAAAATTTTCATAAATTGCACAAAACCTTTTTTGTACAAAATAATAACTTTATACTCAAAAATTTGATTGTAATAATACAGCACTATAGAATTCTATTTGACTAGTTTTAAGAATCACTAGATTTTAATCACTTGTAAATTATTGGTTATTCATAGGAAAAGCTGCATAATATTTGAATAAAAGAATTACATAAAGTTATCAATAAAATATGTTACTCAATTTACAATAAAAATACTCTCTACTCCCCAAAATATTGTCTAAATCTTGAAGTTATTTGGACACTCATTATATATTTTTAACATATTTGTAATTAGTTGATAAAACGAAAAAAAGTAACTAAGTATGAAATTATTAGAATATTAAAATAAAGCTATAATATACTAATATCTTTAAATAAAAAATGCAGCTTATAACCGATGATCTAACATTGCTCATTTCAATTTTATTTTTATTTCTGCTTGTATGGAATAATATTGAAGATCGTGATCAACTTAATAAGTTTTTTGCAACTTATGATCACAGTTTTTAACGACTCAGTATTGCACGATTCTAGTGTAATAAAAAGAAACTTTGAAAACATATCAATCATAATGCCTATTACCAATAGATATACTAAATACTCAGTGCGTTTAAATCATTAATTAATGTGATACACAAACAATCTGGACGATGTTACTAAAAAATTGTTGCATTCTGTTGATTCCTGTAGTGGGCTTTTAAAGACTAGCATACTCGCCCGGATTAATAATTACTTCAAAATTATCTTCTATAAGATAAATATTTGCTTCCTTTGCAATTTAAACTGTAAATAAGATATACTGATCAAAGTTGTAACTATTATTATACGTATGAATTTGTGTTTAGCATCAGGCATAACTTTTTGTTTAAGTGCTTTACATTGTATGTAAAATTGCTAAATATAATCCGCATTGGTACATATGTAGTTCTAGCATTATTAGTATAATTTACATCTGTATATACGCGAGCGCGCGCGCATGATGTATGTGTATCATGTATAATTTAACACCCAAAGGTATTACATGATAAAAGTTATAACAAAGCATTGTTTTTGCAGTCCTCAAACACATCTTAACACATCATATTTTATGCAATTTAAACTTCAAAATAAATTTTCAGTGCACAAATAGTATATTTCATACTATGGTATTTCTAAAATATATTTTTTTGAACATTCTGTCAACGTTTCTGACAAAATTAAATATCATTTCATAATATAATTTGGATTATATAAAATAAATAAATAAATATTATTTTTTTTACAGAAAAAATGAAAAGTTAAAATCACCAAACAGTTATTTATTGTAATAAATTAGATGTAATATAAAATATAACTGTTAAGTTATATTGTATTAAAGAATTTCATAATTAAAAGGATATAATTTCTAATCATCGTCTTTTAAGTATTTCGATTTTTTATACTGAATGTACACTGAAAATAAAAGTATTTACAATTACGCTCAGCCTACTGCAATTTGTAAATTATACGTCCTAAAAATTAAAAAATGTATCAAGTCATAAATAACGATAATTTAATTGAAAATGTGATTTTAAAACAATATTTTACGCGATCACATACCAAAGTAATATAGTGCTGTGCTTCTCTTATAAAATAACAATGAATATCCGTTCCTTTCAGCAAAGTCTTTAAGTTCTAATGAGCATCTCGGATTACTATGAAGGCTGTATTCTTCCAAGAAAGTATGACACTCCCATTTGGTTGTGGTTGAATTGTCTTGATTGTAATATAAGCAGACTTGGGAAATTCTGAACACTAATTCTCACGATTCTCTGCTAACTACTGTAGCATCTGGTATAGGTCTAAATCTGCGACACCTGAAATGTCAAATACATGTAGATGAATATATAAATAAATACTTGTACCGATAAATAAATAAATAAATAAATATATATATATATATATATATATATGTATATATTATATAATTCTGAACACGAAATAGTATAATTATATTTGTAATTATCTAGTAATATATATAATAATGAGCTTATCAACTATGTTATACCTAGCATTATTTTCCGCTACATGAGGTGGAAGAGTTGCTGGCGGCGGTGGAGGTTGAGTATTCTGTGGACCACTGCTATCAGAATCATTATCACTGCTTTCTTCTGTTCTTTTACCACCTTCTCCTAATAGATGTGAAGGTACACCTCTAGGGAAGCATCTTGGTAATACTTCAGAATTTGGCCTCATCCTACGTTGTGGTCTTTGAAATCGTAAATTAAGCTGACTGGCATCTGTTACATACTTTTCACTTTGTCTACGACGGCGTAATGCTGGTGTACAACCAGTTAAATTTTCATCTTCTGCCGAACTAGCCGATGTTAAAGGTGACATATTTGGTCTTGCATCAGGTAAAGTAGCACAACGACGAAGTGCAGGTGCCTCCATATGTACTGTCAAGGGTTTACCTTTGATAGCTAAAATTTAGTAGCATTAGTATTGATAGATTTGTATGTAATATTAATTGCAAAAATCAACACATATTTAGTACTAAATAAAGATTTGTTTTCTCTTTCGCAATTAATAATAAGATGAAATTAGATTATTGGAATGGTAGATAGTATGATAAAAGCATTACAATGTAAGTTTCAAATCATTAAGCCAATGATGTGATAATATAAAATAATATAAGCTACTTTTTTAATTAATAAAAGAAAAATATACCTTTTCAATAGATTGCTTTCTAGTATACAAATATTTTTTTTAAATAACGTATAAAATTATTAATATTCTAAAATTTTATCAAGTTAATACACTATCATACCTAATATTAAATAAGTATTATTAAAAAATAGTTTAATTCTTTGTAAGAATATTATTTGAATCTTATTTGCAAAATATTTCCATTTTCTTAGTACAAAAATTTATCTATTTAAAAGGAAAATTTATACAGCTACGAATACTTTTACATTGCAAAGTATTATAATCTTATAAATTATTTTGGCACTACAACTCTATGTCTTTATTAAATGTTACTAAAAATATTTAATTTTTTTTCTGATCTATCGTAGATATAGAAATCAAAGTTATCGTAATTCAATTAAATATGAAGAAAACTTTAAACTCATGTACTATTTAATAACACGATATATAAAAAATTGGCATATATCATGAAGAAGCATTTTACTAACTAGTTTCTCTTTCCTTAGTTACAACCATGGGTGCTGGTGATTTTTCTATTTCACTTCCTGTTCCAGTCCTAGTATTTGGTGTGTTAGTTTCAGGAGTTGATTCAGATAATGAACATTTAGGACTCTTCACTGGTATTGGTATTTTACTGTGAATATTATACGTTCTGCAAGGTGTTTCTTTCTCTTTATTGTCCTTATATTCACGCAGTAATGGCACTGAGTTTGGAACAGTGGTTACGGCAGTGGTAGCACCAGACTCTTTATTCTGAATATTGTTAATAGGTACCCGACTTTCATTTGCATCATAGTATACTGATGGTTCTTCAGGCCCTGGATTTGGGCTAGCTGGACTACATGCAGTACCATTCGTTAATTTTCCTGTAAATTAAATGAATTAAATAAATTACATTAATTAAGGAATAAAGCTTTTATCAATAAAAAAATGAAGATTAATTTCAGATAATTATTACTATATCTGTAATGTGTAGAAGCAAAAGCTATATTTATATTATTTTCTTCAAAAGTAATAGAAAATTAATACATTTATTGTTCAACTAACTTTGTAATGGTTCTCTATCAGCACTTGTTTGTATTACTGTGGCTCCTCCTGTTGCGTCTACTACTCTAATTTCAAGCTTTCCTGCTACAGCTTCTTCTTCTTCATCACCAGCAGGAGTGCTTGGCACAGTATTATGAGGTGAAAAAGCAACAGCGGGTACACTAGCTCTCCTTGGTGGTGGATTTTGTCTTGGTTCATCATATCTTGTAGCAATGTTTCTCATAACATCTACTTCATAAAACAAGTCATCAAATGCAGCTTGTTGAACCTGTTAAAAGGACCCGTATATTAGGATATTGTATAACTATTAGTACAAAAATGATATCACACAGAGATGCGATTCTATTTTATTGCTTCAAATGTATTATATAATGTAATATATAATTATACATACCAATGGAGCTTCAAGATGGTTACGAACGTGTGATGCTAATGTAGGAACGCTCCAAGCACGTGGAAGAGCTCCTTGGAGTTCTGGATATTTTTCTATACCAGCAATATTTAAACATCTATGTGGAACTATCGGACGTGGAGAATCTTCACTTATACGTGATAAAGCTGTTGGTACTACCACATGCTGCTGTATTGTATTTGATGAACTACTTGGATGTGGACCTGCTGCTTTTGTATCAGTTGGTACTGGTATTGAAGTTGTTGTAGTATTAGCTTCATTAGCTGTCTGGATAAACAAAACGTATATAAAAAAAATGAACGTAAGTAAAAAAGAAAAAATGTTATTACATGTAATATTTCCCATAAAATTCGTATAATTATATTAAAATATTTGTTGCAAAAACAATATCAAATTTCAGACTAATTATTTTAGTACTATAATCATAGCTTATTATACACCCATACATATTTATATTTTATAAATGTAATTAATACTTTGCTCCTACTATATTTTATTAGTAAGCACAGTAGAACACATGCAATAAACTTACATTAAAAATTGTATACTTTATCCCACTACTTTATACACATAAGAACACCTTTCTTGATACTGTATTTTTTTATTACATTATGGTATTTTTTTAATTTGGAACAAAGTTTTAAAGAACATTGCAACAAAATAGTAAAATGTTTTGTGTACTATCATCTTCTAGGAGAAGGTAAATGGATCATATATAGAATAAATTATAAATGTATATTAATGCATGACCATAGGTGTTCTATTTGCATGGATTAATCAAATGAAACACCCTATATATATTTTTTAATACAGGTCATGCATTAAAATGTATTTTTCTATGATATAGCGTACACTTGCGTTATTAATCTTGATATACATGTAACTCTAATCCAAAGAAATGAAATTATTAACATATACGTAAAAGGAGAAGCTATAGCATTTTGAACTCAAAATGACGGTAATCAAGAACTTGATTTGGCAGTACAGCAGGTGTCAAGCGAGGATGTTGATATAGGGCAGACATGGCTAGAATATAACAGATACTTCCATCAATTATTGAAATTGTATTGTTTAAAAAATTGAAAGATAATATCTGATGTAAATATAAAACACGCGAACATGTAATCCGCACTAAAAAAAAAAATTATATCCACATATATAAAGTCTAAATAAAATTTCTGTGAGTAAATGTATTCTATTCGCGTCTGACCTTCTGAACAAAATAATAGATCTAATACTCACCTGTGGAACCAGAGATGGTAGATTCGTACCCTTATGCTCAGGACTTTGTAAATTTTCACCTTTCCATTCATTATCTGTTTCTTCAGAATCATCGAATTGTGATTTCCATTGTGAAGCTAATGTTAATCCACCACCACCTTTCGTCACTTGTTGTAAAGCTGACACATTGTCGTCATCTATCTGCGCAAACTGCGTAATGGAGCAATCCCGTACAGTAGCACGTCCTGCTCTTCCTTGCTGTCGCCCATCCGTTCTTCTTCTTGGTTCCCGTCGTAATGGTTCCCTCTGTTCAGTAACCTGCTAATCATATATAAGATAGCAGGGGTACCTGCTTACAAAATAAAGAAATACTTCAAGTGCAGAGACTGAAAAAAAGGTTAATACTAAAGTGTTTTACTACCATGGAAATGCTTTAATGTGATGCATATAAATAATTAATTTTTTTTATAGTTATTGTATAGAAATACATATAATGAAAATAATATACATAAAGACACATATAAAACGTCATGCTGTATACATACGGGACTCTGATTTCCTATGTATTTTGTATTAGTCACATCATATGAGCAATAAGATGCATCCACTTCAGTTTGTACACGTGGACTTGGTGGTTCACCAGAAGTTTTTTCTGGAGCAGTTGCAACACGCAAACGGGCAAATGTTGCGCCACTTGCAGATTTTCTTAATGGAGTTACTGCATTTGACATCACTTTAGAACGAGGAACTTCAGAAGCTGAACAAGCAGACGCCATTAATGCATCACCTTCATTGTCCAGTTGCTTTTCTACTGTTGTGGCAGGAGTTTGTGGTTCTACTGCCATTGATAAAGCACGCCTTTTTTTAGGAGAACCTAAAGAAAGGAAAATTATGTTATAATAATAATAAAATAATTTAAACTATCACAAGTATACAAAAAAGATTTACCTTGAACTACAGGAAGAATTGCAGTATTTTGTGTACCAGGCTGAGTGTTATCTGTTGTAGGTATTGTTGCATTACAATTTTTATCTCGACCATGATTACTAATAGCCGATGCAAATGGTACTGGAGAACTTTCAACTTCACGTTGCCTGTTCCTTCTACATACACTTTCATAATCCATCAGTGCCTTTCAAGGATATCATTGCATATATATTATTATTAAAATTAATATTAAGAACACATGAATATTAAAGTATGAGATTGAATATACTAGATTATTCATTGTTTGTGCTTGGCTATTTAGACTCTATTTGTTTAATAAATTTGATAAAAAATAAAGAAATTAATCTTCCCAAACGAGAGTAAGTGTTTCATATTGTTCTTTTTTTAATCATACTAGTCTCTAATATATGAATATATGTATATATGAAACAGGCATAATTTTAGAATTCTACATTTGCTGTTATATTACTAGTAATACTATATTAATTATGGTCTTATTATAAACTGTAAAAATAATTTTAACTACATTTCTTACATCTAACTCTTTTCGGTTGTCTGGTTCAACATTTTCTTGGTTGTTTGTATCTACAGTTGGTATGGTTGGAGGCTGATTAATAGCAGTTGCTGTTGTAAGTGCAGGAGGAACAGTAACTGTAGGTAATGATCTGGTAGTTGATAAACCTTCATTAGCTATCAATGGTCTTTCCCAATCATAAGGATCATTTGGTTTCACACATCTACGTTTCATGCATCGTTCAAACAAACCAGCTAACATTGCATAATCTGGTTCATCTGCATATCCCAGACTCTATAAAATATGATTGTATTAATTTTATTTTGTATTATGATATTTATATTTCTATTTACTATTATAAAGACTTTGTAATGAATGTTGTTTGTAAAAAAAATATTACATTTATATGTTTAAAAATCCTAACATTTATAAATAAGTTTTATATATACATCTATTAAATAATAATTTTGTAACGCTGGAATACTATTACATATATAGATATAAAGGTAAGAGATAAGCAGATCTACCTTTTCAATAAATACATTGAACTTGTATTAATTTGAAAAAGGCATACCTGAATATGTTCCAAAAACAGGCGAAGGTCAGATGGAAGATGCTTTAAAAGTAAGCGATGGTCATACTTTTCTTTCATAAAACCTACCTATAAAACATATAACACTGTATGACTATTAATTTTAAAAAGACTTATGTAAGATGTATGTATATCTTGTATTACGAGTATAAAATTTGAGTATCAACTAACTTGTTCTTTGTCTTTTATTTTACGCCATGGTAGTTGACCATTAACGAATTCTACAAGCATGTAAAACAAAGACCACAAATCGTCATGTCGTCCCATTTCTTTGTTCTTATGTGCATTAACAGATGCATACCGGACGGTTCCTCTAAACCCTGCAGCAGCACGGGGTGGTCTAACTTCACCAGTACCTGTTGTAAACTGGCGGGCTAGACCAAAATCTAACATATATACCAACCTAGCATTGTATGATTGGCGTCCAATAGAAAAATTTGACTGTAAACATAAATGTAATAAATAATTGCCTTAACAAGAATTCAGGAGACTAAAAAATAATATGCGAATGTAAAGGTAGGAAAACAAGGAAATTAAATATTAAGAATATTAAAGACACTTACAGGTTTAATATCTCTATGAAGAAAGCCTACTTGATGTATACTTTCTATTGCTTTCAGAATTTGAAGACCTAGTCGTAAAGTAGTTGATAATGAAAAAGCACCTCTTGGCTGTGCTCGTCTTAATTCAGCTAAATTTTTTCCTTGCAATTGCATTACAACATAATTAAATCGATCGTTACGACCACAGCCTATAAATCTGCAAACATGTTCTTTACCTGAAACAGAGCAATATATGTATTAAAAAATATTTTTATTTTATATTTGATTCAAATCTGTATTGTAAAGGTTCATTGATACAATCAATATAACAATACAGCCACAGAAATATCCCAGAAACACATTTTTTTATAAACAAGCATATAAATATTGAAGGAATATAGAAGGGTATTCTATACTGACCCTGCAATTTTTTCAATACAGCAACTTCCATTTTAAGGACCTGTTTAGGCTGACGTGCGGATTCCACTTTAAGAGCAACCTGCTCTTTTGACATTAAATCTAGGCCTTCGTATATTTCACCAAATCCGCCACCCCCTATTTTTTTAACCTATAGTATACATATATATATATATTACACCTTAGTCTGTACGCTATATCAAACTATTTAGAAAAGACTACAGAGATATAGTCTTTTAAATGTTCTTTTTATTGGTATTTGTAAAAGAGATAAAACTTAAAACCTAGATTCTGGAATTGGAAGTGGATCAACTCAAAAACATAATGCAGTTCATAAAATACTATTTTTTTTTAATTTTATTTAAATAAAACAGGTTTGTTTCTTAATCAATCTACAGTTAATAAGATTCAAGAAAAAAACGTGCAAAGTTTACGTTCTCTAAAGTCGAGAGAACGCGTTAAGGCGAAAAATGATAAAAAAAGAGAACAAAAGAGAGAACAAATAATTCGCATTCTTACCACTTTCCATCGTTCTTTGACCACATGGCCAGGTTGTAATAAATCCTCGCTCGTCATAGTTATATTATTGTTTTGATCCGTACTTTCGTCGCCTACATTCCTCAGCACTAAATTTTCAAGATGATTAGGATGCCTGGAAAACGGAACCAACCCTTTACTTGAAGTGTCATTATGACGAAGGGTGGTTTATTCGTATGATCGCGACATCTTCAATGACGATGTCTAGATGATGGCCCGAATTACGGGCTATCAACGCAAGCGAAAAAGGATCGACACACCCCGAGAAAGAATCTCGCGACGAGATCTTTAACCTAACTCTAGCGCGGGTAATAGAAAATTGGTCAATACGCGCCCTGTGCTAGGCAGCCATAATTGCGTGCAAGCGAAGGGTGCAGCTAGAGCACAAGGGGAAGGGGACGACGGCGGTACCTCTTCCTAGCTTTTCCTTCAACCCTCCCTTCGTCCCGCCACCTACTTCATAGCCTAACCCGCCGTCTACCCCACCGTGTCGTCAGCCCTCTATACACCCGTTCCCTCTCTCTCTCTTCTTTTCTTTCTCTTTCCCTCTACCCTCTCTAGCTCCCGTCGTCGCACAGCGTTTGCTGTCGCCTTCCTTTCTTGGCTTCTCTCTCTTTCTCTCTTCGTTCTTCCCCTATACCTGTCTCTCTTTCCTATCTCTCTCTATTTCTTTCTTTTCTTCTTTTTTTATCGTTTCAAACGTAATTCTTGCCACAAAATGATGTTTTCGCGGTCTTCTTTTTCGATAAAAGAAAAATTTCTCGTAGAGAACCAATTCTTCTTCATTGTCGTTGGAAGAGGGAAGCACACGTTCCCACAATAATGCCCTCTCAACGCTATTACTACTACTTTGTTACCACCGTAGACAAGACGACATTAATATATGATCGAATTTTCAATGTATCCCGAAGACTCGCCCCCCCCTTCGAGAATCCTATGCCTTTTTCTCGAACCCCACTTGCACACACGAGAAAGAACTGATCCAAATATACAATGACACTTTATTTTTACTAACAGTGTCGTCTGCTACGAGCGCCGCCGACACGGCGTTCCTCCGCGAGTCGGAGGACTTCTGCCGTGCGATCGAGCGCTGAACGCACCTCTCCTTACGATCGCGCACTTCTCTCTTGCATTTTCCCCTCGCATCCCTTACCCCCTTTCGTCCCTTTCCAATAAAGAGTCAAAGTCCCTCGAAACGTCATTCGCTTGTTCTCCTTTCATTTTCTTTTTCTATGCAAAATATCGAAATAAGAAATAATGATATTAATGAGAAACAATAATTAACTGAATGTAGATCTGAGCGAAAAAGTGAGCGCACGCAAATGAAACAGCCATTTTTCGATTTTACCATTCCGCATCGCGCCGAAGACCGTGTTATTCGTAATGACCACGAGATAGCACTTGGCTCGCTCGATCGATGAATCTTTCTCTCTTTTCCGAGACCTATGAAACGCCGCGCCGTTTTTATTATATTTTGTTCTTCGATTTCTCTTTTTCACCGTCCCTTTTCTGTCGCACGCTACTCTGAACCAACCCCTCTTCTCCGAGTCTCCCTTAACTAACAACTCGTCCAAGTGCCGTTCTTTTAGCGCCTTTGAGAGTAGCGCACACGCAACAGTATGTAGTATACATATAACATATACATATAACGCCTATCGTGTGCGCCTATCGAATGCACTTATCGAATGTGCCTGCACAATACGTCATGCGACGCGACAGGGTAATGCGTAAGGATACGCGCAATATCATCGTCTAAATGATCCTTTTTTTTTTTTTCTTTCGAAATTTTTACACATCTTTTCGTATTTGCACACGAAACGATTCAGTTCTAATATATCTTTTGATCTTTTTATTTTCTTTTTCACGCACGCTTGATGTATTTTAAGAATTTTGTCTCGACAAACATTCGATTTAGAAATTCGATTATTTGAATCAATTTAAATATTAGCTCGATTCAATGAGTGATAGTTTAAAGTGATGTTTATGTTTGCGATCTTACAAATATTTTTCTATGTATAATAATAATTTATAAAGAACTCAAGATTGTACTCAATTTTTTTTAACAAATTTTCTATATATATATTCGAATGCGTCAATAAGATGATCTCGATTTAAAGATAGTCGGTCGTACCTATATATGAAAAGAATTATTCATTGAACAAAAATGATAGGAGAGAGCAATACAAATGAAATATATAAGTTGGCGTTTTGTATCACGAGCTTGCGTAAAGAAATTAAGCGAGCAGTTTTACTAGCCAATCGCATACCGATAAACTGAGTTGGTCGATTGAAACTGCACCGCTGCACATACCGAACTTGCATACAAACGTGTTTATTCTAGCTTTTAGCGTACATGCATGCACACCTAAAACTCACACAACCATGTGCACATATGTATCGGTCATCTCAAGCATGCGTGATTCGCACAAACGCTCGTAGGTGAATGTCATGCTCAAGGTAAAGATCGTCGTACAACTGGCTTACTTTCGCTTTTAAAATTTCTTTTAAATAAAATAAAAACTTCTAATTAGCTTAGTTCTGATAATATTAAAGATAATTACGAGATAGTTATACGCAAAGAAGTATTATTTAATAAACTTAAATCGTACATATTTATAATTGAAAACTTCCCTATATTTCTTTTATTCTTTTAATCAATGATTTTGAAAATATCACATAAATATTCTTTCGTGCTATTATTAATAAAGCATAAAATACTGAAAAAAATTATAAAATGTTTCTAATATTGTTTTCAAATATTTTTTTTTATATCATGATTTTTAATACATCAAAATATTGTAAAGTATTGAAAAGTAACTATCGATATTGTTTGTTTCAAATATTACTTGTATTCTGTCTATTTTTCTTATATTATATTCAAAATCTAATATCATATTCTAAATATGATTCGATAAATGAAAATAAAAATTAAAAGAGTGTATAAGAACATCTATTTTTTTTCCGCAATTCGACAAATTCGATAAAGATCGAAGGAACTTACTGTAAGACTATGAAATTTTGACCGCTATTCTACCGGTTCCCTTCACCAGAGGGCATAATTTAAGTTTAAACATCTATTTTTAAACGGCCCCACTCGGTGTGTGATACAGCAGGCAACATCGTTCTCTCCGACACAGCACTTTTTCGAAGATTTTTCGTTGAACTTTTTTATTTTAGAGTAACCATAGAGCATAAATAACTACGCGGTCACTCTTCGTTTCGTACACAATTGACTCCCCGAATGATAGAGTATCTAGGACCGATGTTACAATTATTTAGCTGACATAACCAGTTCGATGTACTCACTTATCGAACACAAAAAGAACTTTCGATATCAATCGATACGAAATGTTAAGACTGGAATCCGATCATCACGATAAATCTTTCGATCGAATTTATATGGTATCGCGTTGGCGAGATATCAAGTTTCAATATCGAATATTTGCCTCGAAGTTGAGGCCAAATAAAAGTGTATATAATTACTGAAAATCGTAGGCGTTCATCTCGTTGCTTATTATCAACTACATACTAGACATTTATAGTGGATAATATTCCTTGAGGATTCATAATCGCATCGATTTTTCGAATAAATATGTCGTTACTTATCGTGTAGTCGGTAAAAGGAATACATTTCGTACGTCCCACGGCTTTCTTATAAAATAAATGAAAACAGAAGGAAACAATATTAAGTTAAGTTATTTTACAAAGCAAGACATTGCTCAGTAAAGAAGCAGCTATATAATATATAATGTCCCTTATTTGATTCGTTGTATCAAAATATCTTCTCATTAGATATAATAAAATTACATAAAATAATCTTCAATTTTTTCGTACCTATAATAAAAAACTGATTTGTTTTCTTACATTTTAAGAGAAAAGTTTGGATAAAATGATTATTTATTAAATGATCGCAGGCTCATCTTTAATGAAGAGATCTTAAAGATCGAAATAATTGAAAGAATGTTTTTTCTCGTGTGATCGATCCTTAAAAAAGCTTACGGTAAAAAGGAAAAATCGTGTATCGTGATAACACGTACCACTTCATGGTTTCGAAGTATAGTGACCAAAGAGAAGAATAGAAGTAGTTTTTGGTCGGTTTAGAATTCGTTGATGAGATCCAGAAAGAATGGACCAATGATGTACGTTGGAAGAAAGATTATTCAATGTTTAAGAGGCTGTGATCTAGAACTACCGTATAAGCGTGATAATCGAAATGAAGAAGAGATGAACGATCCTTCGTGCTGTATTCGCACGGAACGATTAACGCAACCGATTTCACATTTAAAGGCATTAACGAAGTAAGTGCCTCCTCTAGCAGACAGAATTTCGTTCCCGGCACTCGTTAGTACTCGGCGCTCGGCACTCGACTTCGAGAGGCCGAGCCAAACCCAGCTCGTCGAGGCGAGTTTCACTGGCATTGGACCGACACCGTCGTCGCGATCCCTTTTTTCCAACCCCTTCCTCCTGCACGTACCACTCGTTCTTCTTTCCTTCCCCAGTATTGCACCGTCTTTTCGTACAAATTTAAGAAAGAAGGAATCCATTAAAGATAAAAAACTAACATCGATTAAATCTCTAATAGATTTTGAATGATTGTGCTATATCGATTTTTTCCTACGTATTTACAATATCACTTATTTAATTCGTTCTCTTTCCTACCAAGAAATCATTTAATAATGTGAAAATTTCAAAAAAAAAAAAAAACGTTCAAGAAATTAAAGGCGGTCGCACTATTCTCTATTCGCAAAGCGTTGTACTAATTTTCCTTAGTCGGGAAATGTATTCTGCACCATTGATTTTTGCCTTCGTTTTGGCACCATTAATACGGATATAATTATGCGTTCAAATACAACTATACGACAATAGACACAGACAGATCGAAATATTATTCGTGAAACAGATGAAATAATCTATTTGAAATTATCAGAAACATTTAATTTACTTTCTTAAATTAATTACACTATTATTATTCATGCTATTATAATGATAGAGTTCATGTAATATTTTTCATTATTCACGAACGTTACTTTACAGATCTGCAAGTGTGCATTCTCTTAGATATACTTCTATATTCAAGTATGATCTTTTCTTTATTCATGATGCCTGACAATTCTTGATGCCAAATACGAAAGTTCATCAAGATCTCTTCTAAGACGTTCTGTCGTAAACTAACACAAATCAACGTAATCTCGTTGGACAGTGTTCAATACAAATTTTAATATGCTCCTTTAAATGTACTCCTAAGTATACTCCTTAAGAAAGTATATCTTGGAACATTATAAGCGAGCCGCCTCCGCGTTCAGAAAAGTTGAGCTATTTTGGTTGGAATTAGAGCTTAGTCGCCGTGGTTTATTCGTTTTAAGAGCTTCAGCATCGGCGGTCAGAGAGGTCGCAATAGAGGTCGCTTAGACGAGAAAGGGTCAGGTGACCATCGAGCAGGTTGAAAAAGTCACCATTCATGATCAACGGAGAAAGAAATGAAGGGGAGAAATCGTTTCTCCTCTTATTTATGATAACTACTCCGAACATTGACATTCGATTTGGCAGTCGATCAACGGAGCTTTACAATAGAGAAAGAGAGATGGTTCATTGACATACATCGATACCATGACACATAGTTCCACAGTCGTGAAAATTATTTATTTTGAAAGAACGAATATCTAAGATAGGGTGACAGTATTGCGTGACTGTATTTTCAAGAAGTAATCGAAATTGTTGAAAGAGCCATATTCTGTTTTCAGGACACGATCAATAAATCATAAACCAGTAAATTACGTTAAATTTTTCAGTGTTAAAATTTCAAACATTAATCTTTGTCCTTTGCATCAATAACAGCTGTATATAAATCCAAAAATAAGCACATTCTACTTCCGCAGATATTGTAAGATTGTCTATCTTTATTTCTTGGCTAACAGTGATCTAAGTAGCGCACAAAAATCATGCATGCGTTTTATTAAAGAGCAATATTTTTAGCAGGACACTTTTCTCGGTGGTGTTGATAGATTAACCTAGTTTAGTTTAGTTCAATATCTTAAAAAAAAAGTATTTTCTCTATTCTGAATAAGTGAAAAATGAAATTTATTAAAATAGAATAATTACAATAATATAATATTACACTATTATTATTTGGAAAATATCCTTTCAGTTAGGACCTTATATCGCATAAAAATCTAAAAGAGAAAAGAAAGATGTTCGAATGACTTTTTTTCTTTTTTTGTGATTTTTGGAAGAAATGCTGCATGTTTGAATTTCAACTTTGAAGACAAACAAAGATGTAGACTATGCCACTGGGACAGGATCAAGAATAACCATTGTCAAACGAAATTCCAGGATACTAGATGTCGATTTGATATTTTCTCGGAAACATAGCTATCTACAATTGCATTGCTGTAATTTTAAAACAAAATTTCTGCAAATCGTTATTTATGTTTATAACGTGTCGTTAAACTTGCAACAACAAGTATGATTCGTCTGTAAGAAGTCAGAATATGTTAATATAATTACAAATCGTAAATCAAGAAAACATTGTTTTAAATGGTACGTTTGGATACCGTAATTATGATCTTATTACTTTTTATAATACGAAAGATATATCCGATCTTTTTCATGATAAAATTCGATTTCGTTTTTGTTCTGTTGTAATAAATTTAAAGTCAATGATAGATTTAGTGCACGAAATTACTAAAGATATTTAATGGATATATTTATTAAAGCATATTATACATAAGTATGTAAAGATTCGAAAAATATTTTAAAATTTAACTGTTTTATTATTTTCTATCTCATTAAATTTTATCATTAAATTTCCCTTTATGCGGATCCAACAAGAATTTTCAATAATAAATCTATTAGAAAAGAAATTATTTCTCGTTAGGTGACGTCTGCAGTAAAATCGGTGCAGTTAGCATTGCAGAGACATTGCGGATGTGACACAGTAATGTAAAGTATACAGAATTGCTAACAAATATAGGATTTACATTTATTTGTTTCCTGATAATGTAGAAATAGTTTTAATAATCGAGAAAATATTTAGGAAAACTGCTACATAAAAAACATTATTATTATTATTTAAATTTATGGTTATTAAAAGATAAACAATATTAATATGTTAATATAAATGATCAAAAGATTGATTGCTCTTCTAATTCGATACTGCAATTAATTAATCTGGTTCAGTTGGATGGCTTTCAGATCGATCACTGATGCAATTCAAAAGAATCCACATGGGTAATATCGTTGTAGTTCATGTATTATATATTAGAAAAGATTTCTTAATTTTCTTTAAAATTAGATCAATTATAATGATACTCAATAGATATACGATATCAACAGTGGGTTATTTCAAATTCATTAGAATCGATTAGAAAGTAAAAGTATTCATATGCAGATTGTTCCATATCGAACTGTCGCGTCCTTCTTTGTAAACTCTATTAAAAAAATTTGTAATTTATTGAATGAAATATCATATTGTATTACTGGAAAATATTTTCTCATTTTTGTTATATATTTTAATAATAATGATACTTTATTCATTTCTATTTAATAATCGTAAAATAATGAAACGTGTCATTGAGAGATTCTATCATGCATAACACACGACATGCGCGCGATTCAAAAACTTGTAGGATGTCGCTACGCTCGGCGACCTTTCTTTGACTTTGTTGAACGTGTCAGTCATTATACGAGACACTCAACAGCATCTGAAGGTATCGTTGCATGTTATTTCGTCAAATTATCTACAAGTGATTTGAGCTTGAGGATAACTAAAGTTGAAAAGAAAGGAATAAAAACAGAAGACGTAAGAATGGCATTAAACAAACTCAGCATAGATAAGGTGGATCTCGCCGACAAAAGGGTTCTTATGCGGTATATATTATAGTTTTATCATATTTCTATGATTATACACACACACACACACACATATATATATATATATATATATATACACATATACATATATATATATATATATGTATATGTATATGTATGTTAAATTAAAAAAAGTAAATTAAATTAAAATAAGTATGTTAAATTAAAAAAATTTATTTAGATTTACTCGTTTATGAATATAAGATATGTATTATTAAATATTTTTATTTTTTTTTTGGAAGAGGTTAAGAAAATGACAGTTATGATTGATAATATGTATATATGATAACCTCTGTTTTAAATGAATCTGTTTACTTACAACTTAAATTTTTTTAATATTAATGTCTATAGAATTAGAATCATTTATTACTTTATGTTTTATAGAGTGGATTTTAATGTACCACTTAAAGAAGGAAAAATAACAAACAACCAAAGAATCGTTGCTGCTTTAGATTCAATAAAGTATGCACTTGATAAGAAAGCAAAATCGATTGTTTTGATGTCCCACTTGGGCCGTCCAGATGGGAAAAAAGATGCAAAATATACATTAAAACCTGTTGCGGAGGAATTGAAAACACTTCTGGGAAAAGATGTGCAATTTTTGGATGATTGTATTGGCCCTGATGTGGAAGCGGCATGTGCTAATCCACCAAATGGAACAATTATTTTGTTAGAAAATTTAAGATTTCATATTGAAGAAGAAGGAAAAGGAATTGGTCCAGATGGAAGCAAAGTATATATTTAATTATTAGATGACAAAAATTAAATATCTCTATTTTTTTCATTATATTTAGATGATTTTTATTCATAGGTAAAAGCTGACAAAGATAATGTCACGAAATTTAGAGAGTCTTTGAGAAAGCTAGGGGATGTTTATATAAACGATGCTTTTGGAACTGCCCATCGTGCTCATAGTTCCATGATGGGAGATAATTTTGATGTTAGAGCTAGTGGTTTTCTTCTCAAGAAAGAATTGGAATATTTTGCCAAAGCTTTAGATAATCCAGAACGTCCATTCTTAGCTATCTTAGGAGGAGCAAAAATTACTGATAAAATCCAATTAATTAATAATTTACTAGACAAAGTTAATGAAATGATTATAGGCGGAGGAATGGCCTTTACATTTTTGAAAATTTCAAAGAATATGAAAGTAAGAATTATTTAATATAACTTTATTTAAATTTATTATATGAATTATTTATATCATTTATAGATAGGCAGCTCTTTATTTGATGAAGAAGGTGCAAAAATTGTAAATGATTTATTGGAAAAAGCAAAGAAAAGTAATGTTCAAATTCACTTGCCAGTAGACTTTATAACAGCAGATAAATTCGCAGAAAATGCGGCCGTAGGTGAAGCTACTATAGAAACTGGTATACCTGATGGTTGGATAGGTTTGGATATTGGACCAAAGTCTAGGGAGTTATTTGCAGGCTAGTTGATTTCTTAATTGTTAAAATCTATATGAATGTGTAAGTACAATAAATGCTAAGTATATACTCTTAATTTTGTAGAACCAATTAAAAGGGCAAAAGTAATAGTATGGAATGGACCAGCTGGAGTGTTTGAGTTTGAAAATTTTAATAAAGGCACAAAGAGTTTAATGGATAATGTTGTAGAAGCTACTGGTCGTGGTACGATTACTATTATAGGTGGTGGTGATACAGCAACTTGTGCTGCTAAATGGAAAACCGAAGACAAAGTGAGTCATGTGAGCACAGGTGGTGGTGCAAGTTTAGAATTACTTGAAGGGAAAGTATTGCCTGGTGTAGCAGCACTCTCTCCATCTTGAAGTATTATTGGCAAAAAGATATGAATATATGTACTAGTTCCAGTTAAAATTATATATTGCTTAATGTATGTATTCTCATACAAACACAACTAGAATTATTGAATATTCAGAAGTTTATTTTCTCATGTTTCATAGGACAAAACTATATCATAATTTATCTGAACAAATAAATTGGCTATCACATGTAAAATGTTATTACTATCCTAATAAAAATAAAATGTTTACAGGAAAATTTCTTAATTATTTAGAGAAAGAAAATCTATGCATATAAATGCATATTACTACATCTGATTTAATGTTAATAAGTGCAAAAAACAAACAATATTTTTTCCATAAATTTATTTTATGTAAAACCAAAACAAAACAGTCTTCACTCATATATACCATTAACGTTTATATAAATTATTGTGTATAATAATATACAATTGATACAAAATATGTACCTTCATTTTTCTAAAAAAAATATTAACCATATTAAAAAATTTGTTTTCATTCTCCTAAGAATAGAATGTTTCTAACATTATATGAACATGTTATTGACATATTACATAATGTAAATTTAAATATTTCCAATTCTGACTGCAATCGTTTTTAAATCGATAAAACGGATATATTATTTATATAGAAGAATCTACAATGCTATTGTATTTACATAATACAACAATTTTGTGGGAGTTCTACTCCAGGAGGTAATGGCGGAATAACAGGATTACCCTCAGAGTCAAATTGTAAAAGAGCTGGATGTTCTCCAATAAGCTCTTCAGGAGGTTGACCATAAGTTTGCATATCTTGCATAAATGTTAATATCATTTCGAAACGTCCTTTTTTAACTTCTTCTGTATCAGTATCCTTTTCTTTTTCTAATTCATTACAAATCTTAAAATGTATAAATTTCAAATTAATTCTTGTTTTTTGTTTTTAGTATTATATGTTTTTAGTTATAAATAACAAACCTTTTGCATTACTTCTAATTGTTTTGTATATCTTTGTAAATCAGATGAAGGCAATGTAGCTCTTTTTTGTTCTAACCATTCAGGATATTTATCTACTAGTTCTTTTAATGATGGATACAATATTTCTTTGGATAAAAGAGATTGCATCATGCCTTGCATAAATGGTAATATATCCCCTGCACCTTCCTCTAAATTCATTTGCCCAAACATTGAGACAAGATCTGGTTCATTCTAAAATATAATTAAATTTAATTTCATATTATAATTATTTGTTAAGGATTTTTTGAATTACCTGCAAATTTTCTGATGTAACGGATAAATCTTTTAAAGCTTGAGCAATAGCTGACTGAAAATCAGCACTTGTAGGTTCACCATCTGTAGTTTCTCCATCAACTATAGCATTAGCAACCGTCTGAGCCATTTTTTGAAACGAAACTCCTAATTCGCTTTCTGATCCTATTTGAAAAATCAAGAAGTAATATTTTTTTCAAAATATGTATATATAATTACCATTTTGCATTAAATTCTGAAATTTTTTTTCAAATTGATCAGCAGCATGCTTAATAAAATCTTCTGTCCATAGATTATCAATATCTGCAGATGTTTCCTCTGTATTATTCACTGGTACAGTTTTTGATGCTGTACCATCATCATCTTTCACATCTAATGTAGAGCTTTTATTAAAATCCTCCAAAGCACCTAAAATATAATAAATATCAATATAAAATTATTATAAAACTCAATTTAACATAAATATTTTATAACATATTCGGCTGCTAATATTTATTATTTAATGTTTATACTTTTTATTAATTTAAATAAATATTATTGGGAAAAATAATAAATATTTAAGTATTACATAATCACAAAGAAATATATATTCAATTCAATGTTTGTATAATTACTTTAACTGTTTAATTTTGTTTTTAAAGTCTCCTATGTGTATATAGTAATAATATTTTGAACAATATTTCACGAAAATTAAAAATATAAAAGATAACATTTCATAAATATAATTGTTCAAAGGTTAGAATGTTAAATTCCAATTTATGATTAAAATAAAATGATTTACTCACTATCTAATAAATCATTTAACTCCGAATCTTCTATTTGTTCGTCCGATTTTTTGTTGTCAGACATCACTGCTTATAATCAAACGTAATACTCCAATTTTGTGTAGTTTAAAAAGAATCTATGTATATCTAAAGTCATGAATGGTATGAGTGAGAGGAGGAATACCAAGTTTCCAATTTTTATCAGTCATACTTATCCCTATAGAAATTATCATTATTTTATAATAAAAAATATAAATAAATAATAAAGAATGAAAATGATCTGTTAAAAAAATAAGTGATTCTTAATTTATATTCCATTTTTTAACATCAAATATGCATTACATGAAATTATTATAGAATAAAAAAAATTTACTATGTGGGGAACTTTTTAATTTTCTCTTTCTCTCAAATCATCTTCAGCTTCATTATTTACAAATAATTATACAATGAGACAGCTATCGTTATTGGCTTATTACATGTTTCTAAATATATCATTGGTTTGACATCTTCTCACTTATAAACATTATTGAATATATTAATATTTTTCTTTGAGAATGGAACCGGAGAGATAATATAAATTACGGAAAGGAAAATTTAGTTGCATAGAGAGGGAATGACAAATTAATAGCCGCAGGGTATATAAGTATATATTATGCATTACTGTGCATTAAATTATATTAACTACGCATGAACATATATTTAAGAGTATCACTATTTAAAATGACTTATGATTAAATTAGCACGAACTAACGATAAAAATTGAGTATTTAAAAAATATGTAGTCATAATGTACACGTATTACTTTAAACGTAATCCAAAAATGTGTACAAGTTATATAGAAATGTAATATGTTTAATAATTTAGCATTTTTTGTTTATATATAATAAATTAGAATAAAAGAAATTCAAGCATTTAAGCGGTATTCTAGATGCATTGTCTTTGTTATCCTTGTTATTAAATTGTTTTTACAATCATAATTTGATGTAATACAATTGGAAATATATTCCATTATCTTTCTTCAACAATATCATTATCACAAAATATTTTGTTTAATAATTGATGACACATATCTATTTCTTCTTTATCTTCTGATGTTAATTTTTTTAGACATTGTTCAAGTGTTATTTTTAAACGTAGTTCTGGTCTGCGACATTCTCGTAATGCTGGTAAGAGAGTATTATTTGTTAAACCAGTAAGAATACTTAATAACTGCTCTCTAAAAATATAATAATATATAAAAGTTTATCTTAAAAATAAATATATTAATTTTACGAAAATTTTATTTAAATATATGTATAGTTTAATATTATATTTATAAAAACTGTTATTTTTTACCTTATTTCTGGAGAAATATTATCTGATGCTAATAATCCAGCTACTTGTTCAATTAATCCCATATTAACGAAAGTAATTTTTAAATTATCCGAATTATCTTTGTTACAAAGTGATGAGAGTAAAAAGGCAGATTTTATCTGTAATTTTTTCACTGAACTTTGCATAGCTCTTAAAAAAACAGAATAACCATCGTTTTTATCTATGTATTGTAAAGACATCGGCTGTCCTCTTACTATACCTATATAACAAATATAAATAGTATTTTTTAGTAGTAAATTCAAATATTCATAATCATATTAAATACATTTTTTGTACATACATGATACAGCATACAAAGATTTGATTCTTGCAGCTTCTGAAGGATCTTTATCTACCATTTCTAATAATATTGGAAACAATCCACATTCTAAAATTCTTTGTTGACAAAATGGATTATTTTGTGTCAATTCAGCAATTATATCTGCTGTTCTCCACCTGATACTACTGTGAGAAGAATTTAGACATGGACCAAATATTGAAAAGCCACCAATTTTATAAAAATCATTGGCAATATCAATACTATCCACAAAATCTGCAATTCGCTCAAGAGTTGCATCATATTCAGAGGAGTCATCATCAGCCCTAAGATCCACAACATTTGATACAAATTGTATAGCTTTCTGCAATTCTTCTATCACATTTACAGTTAATGAAGATAACGCTTCACTTAAGAACTTTTTCTTCTGTAAAACATATACAAAATATAATGATAACTGAAATATTGAAATACACTATACAATAAATATCTAATTGCGTGCATACTTCTTCATCTAGAGATTGAAATTGAGGCTCATGTGTTACACCTTCTGCTTGGGACGCTTCGATAGCAAATCGCAGAAGGCCCTGAAGATCAGAAGGTTGCCTTGGCTGTTCTGGCATTAGCTGTGATTGAATTAGATTATTTGAAGTACTCGGCCCTTCTATAGATAATGGTCTTGCACTACTGCTAGGATGACTCTCTCCACTTGTTTTTTCAGAATTTGAAGTAGGTCTAAAATAACGATACATTAATTGTTATATGTAATCTAATTTATAATTATATTTTAACAACATAGAAAAGTATTCAATCAGAACTATTTTTAATCAAGTCTGAAGATCGGTTAAATATATACATATATATATACATATTAAACATACTTGTTCATTTTCGTATTTCTTTTTCTTGTATATGAAGCACCCATGAACCAAGAAATTAGTAATTCCTTTAGTACATAATAATAAAGTCCATCAAGTATAAGTACAAAATACCATATATACGTTTTCTAGATACTTCGTACAACTGAAATATCTACTGATCAAATAGTATATACTTTGGTATGAACACAATTCGTTTGATATCGTGCAAAAAACATTCCCGAACATTCTTGAAAGATCTACTATAAATTCACTCCATGATCTATAAATTTCTATCAGTTTTTACTAAATATTAAATCTACGATAAGTTTATTCAACTTAGCTGTATAAGTAAATCGAACCTTCACTATTAGATGTCTTTGTGAACACTTTCAAAAAATAGCATCAAAAATATGTTTTTCATACGGGTTTATATGTTGAAATCCTTCCGACTACGTTCTTAAAGAGAGAGAGAAAGAGAGGGAGAGAAAGAGAGAGAGAGAGAGAGAGAGAGGGAGAGAGAGAAAGAGAGAGAGAGACCAAACGAAAACGCTTTTTGTATCAATTTAAGTAACGTTTACAAATTTATTTGATCACTTCAAAATCAAAGTTAGAGGCTAGTTTAGAAATATAAAAAATTTTATATTGCATGAAAAAATAAATGTTATATTAATGATGTTCATAGAAATATTGTGAATGTAAATATTAATTACCTTATCAAATATATATAATAATCGTTACATGAGTATTCATCAAATTTGCAAAGAGAAGTAACTAGTTTTCGCGCGTAGAACATTAGACATATGAATTATTGTATAACGATATAATTAATAAAACGTTTGATTAATGCAAGATAAAAATGAGCTTAGTGCACTCTATTACGAGGCGTCAAGAGGGGTTTGGTAATTATTAAGAAAATTATATATTATTATAGAAAATAAAAATGAATATATTGTTTTATACAAAAGGTTATATATACATATATATCATGTATTTTTTAAATTGTATTGTCATGTAAGAAATCATATATTTTTTTTGTATTCTATTTGGAAATAATACTTATTCTTTTTTAAATGCTAGTAAGAAAAAATGAAATTTTATTTTCAGAATTTATACGTGATTATGACGTAGCCTTATATCGTTTAAAATGCTATCATAATGATGTATATCGTGGAATATCACCAAGTACAAATGCTCCAGATTATAATCCAGAACCACCAGTTTTTGCTTGCCGTTTTTGTACCAAGGAAAATAATGAACAAATACTTGCCTTAGCAAATGAAGATGGAAAAATAGCTTTACAAGATATAAGTATTAAAGGAAACCATGATAAACCATTAGAAGGAACTCAGGTATTACATTGTTCTTTAATGAAATTTGTATAATTTACTTCTTCTTTTTATCATGCATATATACAAAAATAGTATATGAAAATTATAAATAATAGAAATATGAGTCTGCTAATTTCATATTCATTCCAGGCACATTTTAATGCAATTTTTGATATTGCATGGATGCCTGGTGAATTAAAGTTAGTAACAGCGTCAGGAGATCACACGGCAAAATTGTGGGATGTATCTAGATCCGAAATTAAACAAATTGAATATTTTCATGCTCATACACGTAGTGTAAAAACAGCAGTATTTCGTCATCAAGATAAAGGTATAAGAACAATTAATTATAGTAATGTTTTAATATATGTGCTATACATTGAATTTATACTTTCTTCTCAGTTACATTTTTATTGAAAAGAACATTTATTTTTCAGCTGTCTTTGCCACAGGAGCTCGTGATGGAAGTATAATGATTTGGGATATAAGAGCAAATCATAGTGATCAGCCTAAAGCAGATAATTGTATATCTAATGCACATAGTAGCATATCTTCAAATAATAATAGACACCGTAAAACTCTGAATCACACGTCTTGTACGCAAAGTATAACCAGTCTTGCTTTTCAAGATGATTTTTCATTATTATCATGTGCTGCTGGGGATGGGTAAGTAACTTAGAGACAATTAAGTCCTAAATAAAAAATAGTATCAAGAATAGAAGGTAATCTCACATTTAAATCTTTTTATAATTATAGGGTAATTAAAGTCTGGGATTTAAGAAAAAATTATACTGTTCACAAAAAAGATCCATTAGCTAAACATACAATGAATTATGCAGGAAATAGTACAAGAAACGGATTTTCTTCATTGTTAGTATGTCCAGCTAGAATTACATTGTATGCTAGTTGTATGGACAATATCATATATGCGTATAATATATCTTCTTATAATCCAAAACCAGGTAATTTAAAATATGAAAGTAACATTGTGAAATGTATATTTTAGGATATTTTAAGTAATTTTATTTATATCACAGTTGCAGAGTTTTATGGACATCAAAATCGTACCTATTATGTAAAAACCTGTTTAAGCCCTGATGGAAGATACCTGGCTAGTGGTTCTAGTGATGAGCTTGCATACATTTGGCATACTAAACGATCTGGTGGACCAATAATTAAACTTTCTGGTCATACAGAAGAAGTTACTTGCATTGCATGGTGCACTGTTGGGGAAACCAAGGTATTCTAATGGTTAAAATAAACAGTAGGAAAACAGACCTTTATTTTATATAAAGATTATATTTCAATTTAATAATTACATAGATAGTGACTTGTTCGGATGATTCATGCCATAGAATATGGAGAATTGGACTTGAGCATAAAATAGATAATGAAGAATTAGAAATAAGAGGTAAAGCAGAAACTGTTTCCAGTGCGAACTCCTTAGAAAATTTGAAAATGGAAACAACACCAACTACTTTCCGGCGATATGCATTAACGCAAGAACATACACCTGGATCTGATAAAACACCAAGTGAGTATACATATAAAATATATATTGTATAGATAATAAAATGTTTTGTTTCATTTAATAGATAGTACACCAGGATCTAACGATATAGATAATCAATCGAGAGATTTGTATAAACAAAGTAATAGTAATAGTTTTAAGAGAACTTATTCACAAATGATAACTGAAGAATCACAATCTGATGGAAAATTTAAAACAATTTTATCTCCTATACAAGAAAATTTAGAAATGATAATAAAACGTGCACACATAGAAAATCGTGGTGCTAGAAGGCTCTTCAGTCAAAAGACTGACACAACTACTATATGCGATAAGAGTTATGACTACGATAAACCAAGCACAAGTTCATATGTTCCAGAATTTAAAAATATTGCTTTAGAAACAAATAATACATCAATTCCTTTTTCACCTACATCGAATCTGCCAAATTTTGTGATAGATGGAACGGCACCTCACCTACTTCAAATGTCTCCTGAGAAATACAAGGAAAATGTTGACTGGTTAACAAAAATACGAGAGAAATATAAAGAGCAGAGAACTAAAATATCCTCAGAAAAATTGTCTAGTCCTAAAACAAGTATACCTGTACGTAGAAGTAGTAGATCCAAATCAATGGAACCATTAAAAGGATGCAAAACTTCTACATCTCTTGCTCCATCTTTACTTGATTTCTTTAAAATAAATAATAAGGATTGTGATAAAAATATTTGTACAGAAAACTCAAATACTCTTTCTTTGCCATCTATATCATGAAAGTAATAACATGGTGTAACATTAAACAGTAACAATTTGTATCCACTATCATGTAACAAACGGTTTGATACATCATCTTTGAAATATGATCAAGGATACATGAAAGGAAATTAAGCGCGCTTAGTATTGTTTTTAATACTGTACCTTATAAAACAGTATTCCTTTTGAAGTTTGTATTAAAAGTCTAGGTAACTAATTTAAGGTACTCTTTTTTAGTGTAATTACTATTTTTATAAATATCTATAAGAATAGTTTTGATAATTGATTATTTCAAATGGAAAGATATTAATGCTACAAATGAACTATTTTTTACTTATATTAATAATTTTATAAAATATTTATTATAGAGAGAGAAGAAATATGTGCCTTATAAACAGGTGGAAAAAAAAATTTAAAAATGATTTATATTAGCAGTATTATCTATTTAGTGTATTGATATTTTTCTTATCAGAACAAAATATTTTTATACATTGCGGAAGTAATTTCATTCTAATTGCCGTTAATTCGAATTCTTCGTTATCAATATAAAATACTCGTTCATCATTCTGTAAAAAAAACATTATAAATAGATTTTAATACATTGAAAGTACTGTGAAAGTGAATTTAGAAATAATAAATTTCCTAAAAAAAAAAAAAAAAAAAAAAAAAATTATTTACCTTTTCAGGGTACAATTCAATATCCTTTGCTTCAAATGAGGAATTTATTAAGGTTCTACTTCCATTTATTCTCCTCCAACCTTCATTAACAAATGATATATAATCTATATCTTTTGGACCTACGCATGTAAATAATATTAAGTATTATTATATAATAACTTTGTTAAATAGTTTCTTTGTTTTTGTTTTGTATTACCTAATTGTATTTTTAACGAAGAATGGTTATGAAGTTCGGCGTTATCTATAGTTGAGGTTTTTATATATAAATCAGTTGTTGAAATAGGAATTTCATAAAAAACGCCACAATTTTCATTTGTTATTTTGCTGTAGTCAATTACCATGTCTGCAAAATTAAAAATATATTTAAGCAATATGCTTAGGACCAAAAATCATAATACAATAATTAATCTCTCTTATATAATATTATTAATGTTTACTCAGAGGAATCGTGATATTTATTATTGATATATAACTAAAAACAGAATATATATGCACATATTGCTGAATTTTGTAGGAATAAGTTTTTTTGAATTTACCATTGCATCAACATATCTTTACCTGATGTAAATGTTGCTTTTTTTGGCACAAATGCATGCCACCATCTTTTATTTGTATGTGTAGATTGATCAATATTTGAATTTTTATAACAATGTGAGCAACCTGTACAAGGTTTAGTATATCTTAACAATCCATTGCAATTCCAATTTAAATTATCTTTGTAACCATTAAATATATAAGTTGCATATCTATAATATATAGTAAGATTTTAAAGTTAATAGAAAATATGATAAGAAAACATTATTATAAAATCCATCTCATACTTTCTTAAAGTTTTTCCAAGGAAATACTTATTTCTTTGTATATATGCATCTTGCCAAGCACCCCATTCTATTGTTCCAGCTGCATAAACTGGTTTTAATTCATTTTCAGGATTTTCCTTAAATTTCATGATAAAAATAACACGATAAAAATAAATAAATTGTATGAAATTTAGTAATAAATTCTTATTATTTATAGAACTTACTTTAAGTGAATAAACTTCAATAATATCTATAAACTTATGATTGCCTTTTATAATAGTCATTGTAGCCTCTGTCATCTCACGTACTTCAAGTAAATCATCAAAGCGCCAAGGATTTAAAGCACAAGAAACAGTATTTGTTTCTCCTAATGGTAAAACACCAATTGGACATTGTTTGACAGAATGAAGATTGTGTTTGTATCTTCTCATTATACCAGTTATAACGTCAGATAAAGTACCATCTCCTCCTGCTACAATTATAGCATCAGTTGGAGTATCTAAATTCTCCACTACACTACGCGTATGACTTGTTGATTCCGTTTGCACAATTGTTACTGCAATTCCAGCTAAATGTAATAATGGCTCGCAGTAATTTTTAAATAATTTTTTCGCCTTTCTGAAAATTAATAAATTAATATGTTAGGAATTATTTTGTAGAACATAGAGTAATAACTATACACTTTGAACATAAACCTGTTTTTAGCAGCAGGATTTAATATAACTGTAACATGACGAGGTTTCATGGTTGTAGGACAAGGTTCATCTCCATATTTTACTATATCTTCACAATATTGTCTCATCAATTGTTGGGTGCTAAAAACGACCATTAAATATTAATTTATAAAAATGTATTAATTATATAAAATATTATTTAATTGTTTTAATCACTTATAATTATCAAAATATCATACTCATATGACTCTTTACTGTATGAGACTCCATATGATAAGGCAACAGCACCAAATGTCGATTTTTTCCAATTATTTCTTATTGTTTGAAGAAATTTCAGCATTCTAGCCATTTTTGAATCTGCGTTTTACGGCAAAAAAATATTTTATATCATTAATCAATATATACGTACAATTATTTCACAAAGGAATTTGTTAGAAATGCAACAGCCAAAAAATCAACTCTACACTTTTATTTATAATTTTTTAATGTCAATGATATTTATTGTATTTAATCACCATACATTTAATATACTTACAAATCGTTACAAGTTTGAAGATAGACACATTGAGGTTAACTTTTTATATTACAAATTGATTTTAATATTTTACTTAATTTGATTTATTATAACATGTTATATTTATAATAATCAAGTATCATTGATATATAAATATTTTTCTATTCTATATAATTTATACATATGAACTAATTTATGTCAATCTTTATTAGAATATTAAGTAACATGTGTATACGCTACATCACTTTTGTCTTACACAAATTGCATATATATATATATATATATATATATATATATATATATATAATATTCTAAAATATGAAAATGAATATTATGAAAATTTTATATTTAGATTAAATCAAATTAGAGATTAAAATTATAATTAATAACTTATGGAACTAAATATCGCTTCCGTTTATTTTGAAATAATAAAACAAATTATAGATTTCGCGCTTTATCGTTTTTTAAGAGAAAGTAGCGACTCTTAACGGCGTACGAACGAATTTATATCATTGGAGCATCTTCAGTAAGCATTTCTCAAAACGCGTGATGTATGGAGTATCTAGCAGAGGTCAGTTCAAGCGCGGTCCACAGTTGCACAATTACGAAGCCGATCAAAAGCGTACGGAGTTTCCAGGAGGGCGGTCGTGTTACAATCATAAAGAAAGAAAGAAAGAGAGAGAGAAAGAAAGAGAGAGAAAGAGAGAGAGAGAGAACCTTTCTTCCCCCACGGTTAATATAAAAATTTCTCGATACGTACGGGTCCTGGATTTCAACGCGCATCACAAGAGAAACGTTATTCATTGTATAGAATAATGGCGCGCCGTGTGATTTGACAGTGCAGGAACACTTGAATGGGAAAAGTGCCTCGATATTTTGTGGTTCGTAACTCAAGATCCCAGTTTTAAACATGTATTCTCGTTCGAACACCTTGCATCTCTCTACTCGTGTCAGATTTATGATAACAACGAAATATTTTTAATCGTAAACTATCGAAACGAAGAACAAAAGAGCTTTATTCCAAAACGATTTTTGATTGTCGTCGAAAAACGGAAGAAGCATCGTCGAAAACAGCATTCAAGACATTGATCGACGAGCGCGGTATGAACTCGTACAGGCGGTATTGGTCACCGAAGAAAGCCGATATAGTCGATATATATACATATATATTACAGGTGACTCGGTTAAGAGCTTGAATTATAGGACATCGACTTTTTCGTTCTATATAATTTAAAAAATTTTATTTTTCATGACGATAAAAAGTATTCGTAGTTTTTCTATAGGATTATTCGCGAATTCAGCTTCGTGCTCGAATCGATCTTAACGTTATCGTTTTAACGATCACGCAAAGAATCGAAGAATATATTGGTCAATTAAAAGCATTAAGTGACATTTGAAAATCGTATCTAAGGTTTATTATTCTAAGATAAAAAAACAAGTATAAAAGTACTCTTCGAGATATAGAATTCGTCTAATTAATAGTAATCATAGAGTCACAGTTTCCTCTATTATTCATCGTATAACCGGTAATGTGAATAGAATCCTCAAAAGAACTTACTGCTCGATGAATTCAATTTAGTTTTTCCAACTGATACCTTTTCCACGAGTTTTATGTTTTTTTTTTTTATTTTTCTACAACTAATTTTACATTCAGTTGGAATATCATCGAAAAGGATATACGAATGAAATACGTTATTTCTCGTAAATTCAAAGAGAAATTTATTTAGATGAGATTCGCGGTTAATTTCCTGGTACGCACTTTTACGAATGTCTAGCAAAGAAAGTCGTGAGAAATTTATTACATCCGATGCGTGTATTTGAATCTTTCCACATACATCTGGAACGGTAACTTTATTATCGGATATGTCTAACGTAAAATCGGATGCGTTTGACGGTGAAAATGGATTCGACGTGCATTTAGAGAGCAAACGAGAGAGAGACAGAGAGAGAGAAGGAGAGAGAGAGAGGGAGAGAGAGAGAGAGGCAGAAAGACGGTAAAGGGGTGCGCCTTGTTCTCTTTATGTGTCATGTTCTGTTGAGGGAAGAGAAAGACTACAACAGGGAGGGAAAGGGGTTGGGAGCCGTAGTAGCGGGAGGGTCGAGCAAATGCGACAGCGAAGCCGTCGTCGGTCCATCGCTCCAGGGCGTAGCATCAAAGGCGAACGATTTACGGCGTGAGCGCGTACTAATTGCCGTCTCTAAAAAATTTTACCACCCTTCCGTCCTTTAATATCGGGTGCTTCAGTGTCCACGGACGTGCGAATTCCACGTGCCACGTCATACTTGGACCTCTTTTGGTCGGAAGAAGCATGTTAAGTCATTCGTCACCCTCCATAACATTAGAGGAAGATCTTTTTCCCTAGTCTGTTATCCAGTAAACAGGATATTTTTCCTAAACGTTTATTTAAAAGGTTTCTTTCATTCGTTGAGTCATTTTATGTTGGATAGGGGATAAATAAGATACGCGAAATTGAACGAAAATCTATAAGAGTTTTTTCTATACGATATTTGAAAGACACAAAGCGAGAGAAAAAAAGAGAGAGAAAAAATATGATCAGTTTGTATGTATCAAGCAATTTTATCGGTCTCATTTTTCAGTTATGTTCGTATGTGCTCTGAAGAGGCGCGCAGTATTCGAACGGACACGCTCGAATCGATTTTCCGTGCTTCTACCACACTGACTGCACGGAACACGCACCGAACGGTTTCCCTTAGCTCGCGACAAGCTTGCTCATTCTTTCTTTTCTCTCTCTCTCTCTCTCTCTCTTTCTTTCTCTCTCTCTCTTTCTCTTCTCTCTTTTCTCTTTCTTTCTATTTCTTTTCTTTTCTTTCTTTTTTACTTCGCCTTGTCACAAGATAGAGAGAGAAAGAGAAAGGGAGGATGAAGGAGGAAGAGAGAGAAAGAGAGAGAGAGAGAGAGAGAGAGAGAGAGAGAGAGAGAGAAAGCATTCTCGCGTAAGATTCATTTTGAATTTCTCTTATTCGTACGTAGTCATATACGTTAGATTTGTTTTCATGTGATAGAAACGATGATGAATAAGAAGTCCTTTGAAAAACAACGGAAATATAAATCGAAGTTTAGTTGTCGTTGTGTCGTTGTTATTTTATAAATGCGTAAGTATCGACCGCGAAATATAGAGAATGTACTATGTTAGTGACTCGTGAACGTTCTCCGACTGCAACACTTGGTCGTATACCGTTATGTCGACCGTATCGCGTATCTGGCTACCTAAAAATAGAGCCCCCGGAAGAACAACGAAAGTAATTTGGATGGGAGCTCTCTCTTAAAGATATACACGCCTTATATAGTTCCTTGAAAATTTATTATTGGGAAGATTCATTCGTCTACTTCGATTGATCGTTCGTTCGTTTTTTTGTTAGTTCGTTCGTACGAGCGCCTTGCGAAAAGATAATATGGAATAGTTCCCATTTCCGCCGTTGCAAGCGCACGTAGCTATATATGAGATTTGGAAAATGACGGTGTTTCCTCGGTAAAATAGTTTACGTTCTTTTTTCGATTTCGTCCTCCTTGTGATAAGAACGAATGACGTCAATATATTTTTGTAGACTTATGAGGAACGAAAATTGAATATTTATTTTCTTTTGTCCGCACGAATTTATGCGTATTTGGAACAGAGAGATGCTGAGGTAGGAAAAAGAGGCCGGAAGGAACCTTCCAAAGAACGTGAAGACTTAGGCAATTTTCTCATCGTTTATAGTGTATATCTTCATTCGTAGAAAATATCCGGATTTTGAATAGTGGAGAGAGATAGAAGAAATTAATTCTTTACGATACGAAAAAGGACTGACGAAAAGGACGAAAAGGACGAAAACGAAGACGAAGACGACGGAGTGCGAGAGAGAAAAAGAGAAAGAGAGAAAAAGAAAATAGAAAAAGAGGAAGAAAGAACAGAAGAGATAGCTCGTGGACGAGCTCGAAGAAATGACGGGGGAGGAGGGAAAGGGTGGCGGTGGCGCCGTTGGAAATACGAACGTTAACGCGACTGACAATGTGAATAATGTTAATGCTAACATCAATGCGAATGTCAATGTCAATATTAATGCAAACACGAACGTCGTTCACCAAAATGGCGGAACGGAGAAGGCGCCGGTCGTCGGTGGTACTAACGTTGAGACATTGCCGCGTGCTGGAAAACAGGTAGGAAGATGCAAATAATTATTTATCTTTACTGTATAAACTTTAAAAGTTGAAATACGATGAAGAGATAAAGGATTTATATAGTTATCTCTATGACGTCATTTATTATTATATTTTTACTATTTTGTTTTGTAGATAAATCTTCTTTATTTCTTGTTCTTTTTAATATACGTGAGGCAGAGCTCTTTTCTTTTCTTTCTTTATTTTCGAGCACGAACCCAGGCAAGAGAAACGTCCGATCATTTTTTTTATCTTCTTTTACGTACTGTAGATCGTTACTTTGCGCAATGGCATGTAAAGCGACCATTCAGACGAATAGACTGTTGTTGCTTCGCAAAAGGTCACGGTTACCGTGGGCTGCAGACTATTACTATAATAGTAAGCATGGAACATACGCATGTTTATTTCGATTTGGACGATTAATTATATATTTCAATGATTACTGTAATACAAAATCGAAACGACAGCAATCAAAAATGCTTAACCTAAATTCGAAAAATATCTGACGATTGGAATTTTTGTTTGAATAAAGGTGAGACACATTATTAAATTTCTTAGAAAAATAAACAAATTGTACATATGTTGAAAGTATTGTACGCGGAGGATTTTATTTACTCGTATACTCTTACCACTTGCAATTTGTTATTGTGTAACTTATGCGGCATCGTTTATTTACTCTGTATTTACGTCTTATTATAGACTCATGAGTGATCATACATCATGGATCCAATCGCATTTCTACGTAAATCTACAAAGAATTTTCAGATCATGAAAATTAATCCGCTTATTTAATCTATTAAATGCGTAATATTATTCTCTCACAAGGTGACTTATATTAGAATTTCTTTTAAGAAAATTCGTATTGATTTATTGATTATAAAATAATTGAAAATGTTTTGTATATTACGGAATTAAAATAATATTTTAGTTATATAAAAAATAAAATTTGCTTTCTAAACGAATAACCGTTAGCTTAATAGTTTCTCATACCTGAAATTAGATAAGGCTCTATTCAAAATTGTTTTATGCTTGGGTTAGCTTTCTTTTCTTATCCCTATAGTATAGGAGCAAATAAAATCGGTGAGCTTTCAAGAGTCATATAAACCATATGTTACGTTGGCATATTGTGTAGTGGCAAGAAATGCCTGAAGGGCCGCTTGTACCACTCGTTCCCCCTTTTGACTATCCTTATTGTTCATTCTTTAAAAATTCTCGAGACCATAAATAAAATACTATTTCGAAGAATAAATAGCAATATAGGTACGACATTTTTGTATGTTCCTTCTTGTTTATAATAAAGTCATTACAATAAACTCTTGAAAGAGTATCCTTCGATCTTGATATTTTTTTCAAGGATAAAATAGGTACTACGTCGATTGATCATTAGAAGCAAGTTTTAAGCGTATGTCGCGGATATGATATCACTGTGACAATTGAAATTGTTCAGGGCCTTAAATAAAAATAATAAAGAACATTAAAATCCTCCAAACTAACGGAGATGAAAAATATAGATGACCCCAAATCGAAAGAGAAGGACGGAAAGGCAAAAGAATGATCATCAATTTTCGTGACATTCAGAAGAAGGCGAATTAACGCAATTTCGTCCTAATTCGTTTTTAGGTCGTGATTATGTTCTGCCCACCGTGTGACACGTCAGTTCATAGAAGGCGATGAAAGTACACTCTTGATGATAAGTGCTGCTGACTCGCGTGTTACGTGCCGTCGTTCTTAATCAGACGTTGTGCTTCGTAACAGCTGCCTTATTATATTCACAATGAGATACCTCTGGAATGTTTTTTTCTTTCTTTTAGAAATTCATTCTGAAATTCTCACGAAGAACTTCCAAGGGAAATAAAAGCGGATTGAAATGAAACAGAGATTATTTTCATATTCCATCGAATTGAAATTCAAATATTATATCAAAACGTATTATTCTTTGAAATTATCTTCGGGCGAATGGAGGGAGAAAAAGAGAGAGAGGGGGATCTCCTTTTAAATTTATTACCTTCCGGCAGATTTCACGATTATGTTGTAAAGGCGACCGCACTTGCTTCCGGAAGTTTACTCATTGAAATTTGTTTGGTAATAATCGGACGAAGGAGTCGCGCTCGTTGCACGCTTTACGCACACGCACATGATCACCAGATATCGGCTTGACTATTTTCTATTCGTTCATTACCAACCGGACGGAACTAGGTTGTGAAATTGCATGCAAGAGAGAAAGAGAGAGAGAGAGAGAGAGAGAGAGAGAGAGAGAGTGAGAGAGAGAGAGAGAGAGAAGCACGCACGCGCGCACGTCACATCGCATTTCACATAACTTGTATGTATATGTATATATCTATTAATATACGTATGTATATTTATATAATGTATTTATGAATGTATGTATGTATGTATGTATATTTGTATCTATGTGGATATAGATAACCATCCCCTTTCGTGTCGACGTAAAAGTGGAGACTGAAAATAAATATATACCATGTCTGCATGCGTTCGTTCGGTAATGGTACCATCGGCAAAGAGGAAAAGCATACAACACGACTGTACACGATGAATAACTGAGCTTTTCGCCATTAATGAGTGAACTTTTTTCTTCGAAGTAATTGCCAAAAAGAACTACTCTGTCTTCTCAGAAAATTTCACTTCAGTAACAAATTTCATAAAAATTTTGTTCGGTCATAAATAAAACAGTACTATTTTCTATTTTCATGCCTTTTTATGTACATGAAAACGTATTCTATGTACATATTTGATTGTCCGGAAAGTTCGTGCTGATTTTTGATAGGTGACATAAGGACAAAATCGGCACGGACTTTCTGGACAACCCAATAGATATAGAATATTTATTTCCACCGAGTAACAAGAATGATCTACGTAACTTTTACATGAAATTTGGAGAACTGTTTTTGATAGATTTTACGCACGGTCGAATATAGGAAATGTGATTGACCCACTTCAATAAAGTCCGATAAAACACTCTGCCGTTAAAAGCTTTGTATACGATTGACCCTGTTCATCGAGCGTAACTAGGATGGATTGAGATATAATTTATTATTATCTCACAGTCTTGCGACCTTGTGAATTTGAAGATAGTATCATGATAATGCATGACGGTCTCATATTGATTTCATTTTGTTTTTTTTGATCTTTTCTTTTTTACAATATAATATATATATATATATATATATATATATATATGTATATATAATAACAATTATGGATAATATATATAAAATGGATATAGAAAAATATATTTTCTTGTTTTAATGTATAATATAGATATTGGGTTGTCCGGAAAGTTCGTGCTGATTTTGAAGAAAAATTGAAATTTTTTATTTAAATTTTGATATACATTTATTAAATTATAATAGGTGCCATTCTCTTCCAGAAACTTTCTCTATATTTCAGGCAACTTGAAAATTCTGTCCTTTCAGGTTTTCAGGTTCCGTCCTTCCAGGTTCGGCGAAAAACTTCTCTATGTGATTTTTTATCTCGACCAAAGAATTGATGTTTTTTTCCATTAAGGGAATTTTGTAATGATCAAAATATGTGGAAATCTGAGGGCGCGAAATCTGGTGAATATGGTGGATGAAGTAAAACATTCTAATCCAGCTCCAACAACTTTTGCCGTCAAATACATATGAGGCCGCGCATTGCTCTGATGAAACACGATGTCTTTCCGATTCACTATTTCTAGACGTTTTTGTTCAATTGCTGTCTTTAATTTGTTTAATTGGGAGCAATATTTTTCTGAATTTATCGTCTCGTTGTTTGGTAAAAGCTTATAATTAGGATTCTTTAGGATTCCTTTTCAATCCATGAGAGCATGACTTTCTTAGTTCATTCCATTTTCGCCAAGACCTTTTCTGCTGAATATTATTATAAATGGTCCATTTTTTATCACCCATCACTATTTTCTTCTAAAATGGTGTCTTCTCGTTGCGTTTATAGAGCGAATCACAAATAGAAATGCGATCCATCAGATTTTTCTCCGAAAAATTGTGGAGAATCCATGCATCTAAACAGTTTATTTAGCCAAGCTTTACAAAGTGCTTATGGATAGTGGATTTTGATATTTTTAATATTTCTGCTAATCCATGTGTCCTATAGCGTGGGTTATTCTCAACCAGTATTTTAATTTGATCCTCATCTGTCGTGGAGGACCCACCCGGTCATTCTTGATCTTCAAGGTTGAAATCATCAGCTTTAAATCTAGCAAACCATTTCCGCACAGTTCTTTCAGCTACAGCATCTTCGCCATAAACAGCACATATCTTGTTTGCCGCTTGTATAGCATTTTTACCTTTCCGATAGAAGAAAAGCATTAAATGCTTATAATGCACTTTATTTGCTTCCTTTGCACTTATATTTAAAGGCGTATAAAACAGACAAAAGTTAACTTATCGTAACCAAAATTTTTTCCAAATATGCCTGAAATACCGCCTTTTGGAATATTTACGTATGTCATTGGCTTTCAATCGTTCTGATGTATTTAAACTTGTCATTATGCCACCTACCAAAAATCGGTACAAACTTTCTGGATGATCCAATATATAAAAAAAACGAAAGGAAAGGAAAAAAGTCGGTGATATATTATTGGATTGGCAACTAAGTGATTGCGGATTTTGTTATTTCCTTCTTATTTGAAATCCGGCAATCACTTAGTTGCCAACCCAATAGTATAATAATATATACATCTATATATATATTCTGAATAACATTTTTGCAGCTTTGTGACGTAACGATTTGTTTCTCTTTTTTAGTTTCATAATTTTCAATCAATCATCGGCATCATTTGAACAACGGAAACCAATATTTCAGCTTTATAGTGCAACCGCGTACTTCCCTTTATACATATGCATCCCGATATGTAGACTTACGGTCGCGAACGTATAACCGACATGAGGGTTCGACCCCCTTTAGCATTGTCAATATCTCTCCTCTCTTTGCCCGTTACAGTCCTTTCGACCTGCTAACCCGACTGGCAACTCCCCTTCTTGAGTCTTTAACAGTTAAACCGAGGTTCATAGCACCCCAATGTCGTTTAATTTAGAAGAACACAGAGGACTACTCTGCGTCGAGGATTAAATTGGTCCTTCGAAGTGGCTCCCACATTCCAAAGCTTCACGTACATACTTTTATTCTTGTATATGTTGTACCGACATAAGAGAGATATTTTTCTTCGAATTCACTTATCTTCAATCGTATCTAGAATTGATGTCTTTTTTGTTCTTTACTTTTTTCTATCTTATCAAAAGGAGTCTTTGGTAATTTTACTTTGTACATATATATATATACACACACATATAATTAAAACGAGTTAAAATCTCACGTAATTATCGTCAAAATATTACTCAGCTCATATATATATTTAACGATAAAAAGAGAGATCGTCGAATGAAAAAAGAGAGTTTTGTCGTTCGAAAAATGCGCTCTTGTATGCGCTATTATGTCGGTAGCATCGGTAGTATCATTTTATTGAAAGCAGTTTTTTAAGATACACGCGGATAAATTAAGGATATATCCGTGATATTTAATACGTGCGTACAATTCTCTGACCTTTTGATTTAAATGTGCTCGTCTGACGCAATCGTATACTCGAAGATGAGTAATGAATATTTCTGACAAAACTCTTGAATATATGAACATATCAAAAGAATTAATTTATTGGTCAGAAGAATATCTGTGTATGAAGAAATCGTGATATCTTTGAATTAAAAACAAAAAAAGGAACATTATACGATTGCTTATTCTATCAATAAGAACAGTCTGGACGTTAAAAGCGATCTTAATTTAAATAACAAATTACCTGTTGTCGCATCGAATGCAAATCTTTACCCGTTTGGATAGCGAATAAGTTGTCACAAATCGACATCAAAAAGGAATGGGGTTGCGAATTTAAAAAGGAAGTTAAGAAAGATGATAAAACGAGAAACAGAATGATGTCTGTGGAGGAACGAGGGGGCGGTTAGCTGCAATAGCGCTGCCGCGTTCGTATCGACCCAAAGCTTGAGACTCCATCTTGCTTGTCCTACATATAGCTATGTATGTATGTAGGTACATGTGCACGTACCTATTATTTTATCTATCTATATATCTAAAGTCGTGCTCTACCTTGATCTGTTTTGCTCTGTTTCCGCAATTTTTACCTTCTCCTCTTATTTATTTTAACGTCCTTTACAAATATCTACTTTTAATATACTTTCGATTGTTCGCTTTAATATTTACTTAACTAAATACGAATTTATCTATGTAAATTTTTCTCAAAAGTATCCTCACGTAAAAGACGGTAAAGAAAATTAATCGTTATATAATCTTTGAAAATATTTTTATTGTTTATAATTATACACGAGCAGCAAGAAAAAAATATAAGTACAATGAATGTCAATAATGACACTTTTCAAGATGTTCTCTTTTTACGTGTTCGAATTATTTTTTCTCACGTTTTTTCTCTGTCATTCACAGTATTGTTTTCTATATACAAAGATATCATTCCGTTAGCGTGATCTCTACATTTAATTCTAGGTAGTAATTCGCGTGAATGCTACATTTCTTTCACGCATAGCAACTACATGATAATGGATTGAAAACCGTCATTTTCGTTATACATGGTTACACCTTAAAGGTTGTATTTTTTAATATTAATGTTACAGACATGTGATTATGTTAATTAAAAACATCATGTATGATATATGAGAAAAGAACGTACGCAGAGAATATATAAAAAACGTGCTTATGTTACTTTGCTTAATTTACTTCAACTCAGCAAAATCAACGTTTTTATAAATTTGTTATTTAATTTATTAGTGAACTCCTTATACATGCATGCTTGATGATAAACATGAATTTAGTTCTGTCAATAATTTAGTTACATTCCTGGAAATTTATAAAATATGTAGAACGATGGTTTTCTTTGTTTTCCTTGAAAGATGAATTCTTACACGAGACGATTAAATAAGAACGGAGGTATTGCTTAATCATTTTCTTCTGTGTCTCTCTCTCTCTCTTTTTTTTCTTGATGAAGCTTGTTCTTAATTTCGTTCTTTGGATTCTAGAAAAATTACATAACATTTCAACGAGATAACTTCTTGTGACGAACGAAAATACTTTCTCTCTCTCTCTCTCTCTCTCTCTCTCTCTCTCTCTCTCTCTCTTTTTCGCTTGCATTCGTGACAATCGCGACCTCGACCCTTTCAACTCTGCTCTTCATCGGCCCCCTCGGTAATAGACGCAACTCTCCTACTCTTGTTTCCTTCAGCATCTCTTACTCGTACATTTAATTAAGACTCAATAGAAAGGACGTGTCAACAACGTTTGCAATCTATCGAAAAGCGAAGAATATCCTAGTTTCACAATTCATTAACTATTCAAAGTCAATTTAAAAAGACATTTCGAAGAGAACGAATTACCATGTTTTTTATATCATCGATCGACAATTCTATTCCTTTTTTTATTAAATTACATTTCAGAAAAATAAAAGATTTTTATATTTTTTTAAAAGGAAAAAACGCGTAATTGGATTAGATTCAATTTTTATTCCCATTGACATGGATGTCATCTTTTATTTTAGCTTGATCTTGAATATTCTCCATTTACTGATCGATGATAATAGCAGATTTGTCTCTTATTTGATCGTTGCAATAGAGCGTTTCTAAAGCAGGATGTAACAGTTTTCATCTTGAACGATACAATTAGACATTGACTTTGAACGTGATGTACCGAAGCAAGTGGTTCAAAGTTCAACCGTTTGACACTGGCATCTTAAACATCGTATGTTAAAGTTTCGAAGCATCGAGTATAAATTGACTATACCTCTTTAGTAGTCAGAGATGAGGTAAAGTTTCGCGATATCGTCTGAATATTTTTGGCATGTCCCGTATTATGTTCGTAAAATATTTAAATCTCGATGAATTTTGGCGACGAAGTCAGGCGAAATCCTAAGTATACGATATTCTGCCGTATTATAAGTGTGAATCACGTCTGGCTGCTCGCTGCATGCGATCATTTCTGAAAATTAAAACGCTAGAGGATGATCGGATATATAATTTGTCGACTTGGATCCTAATTTTCGTTATTACCTTGAACTTCTTAATTCAATAAGAAAATAGATCAAAAAGCTATTATCGATATTGCAATTTTTTGTTTATTAAGATTAAAAAGGAAGATCAAAAGTGATGGAAAAAGACATTGTCACCGATGTATTCACGTATCTCTTTTCTTAATAAAAATAAACGATCTCGAGGATGATGCGGTACAACATCCGGTCGATTTTTAACTGGCGATCGTAAGTAATTCAATCGTGTCATTCATTACTGTATCATCCATATCTATGAATGGCTCAATGAAAGAAGAAGGAAACATTCAATGGATGTACTTTCATTAGATAGCATGAAATATAATGTCGATCTATTGGCTACCAATCAATGATTGTGTCTATAATAGTTTCCTTCTAGAGAGAGAGAAAGAGAGAGAGAGGAATAGTTTAAGTATATATTGGAATTTAGAAAAACAGAGACTAAAAATTCTTGAAAATTTTATTTTTCTTGTAAATTCATCGAATAATTGCGCAGTTCCGATAGTGATCGTGTCTATCCATTAATAAAACATAACTTTGTAAATTTACGATGCGAGTACGAAAGAAAAGAAAAAAGAAGGCGAGCCGAACTGGCAGTATATCGTGAAATGGGATGTTATCTCGAAGAATTTTGTTAGAGTTGGGAATGGACGATCACAAAATAAAGTCTTTTTTATCGACGTTGAAAACCGTGACGTCGGCAATCGACTTTTTCTGCTAACCTCGAACTACCTATGTGTGCGTGAAATAAGAGTGAGAACGCATATACGGTTATGCCGTCACCCTCGACGAGCGAGGCCAAACAAGATGGCCGTAAAAACCTGTACTCTCGATCCAGTCAGCACCTGATGACCTCACACTTATAACGCGGGACATGATGTCATTCGTCGTTCGTAATTTATTTTGATTATGTAATATTGAATAGTGCATAGTTAAGTTGGAATAATCATAGACAGACGGGTGAGATGAAGAGATAGATAGACGTATATATATATATATATATATATAGATAGATAGATAGATAGATAGATAGACAGAAAGAGAGAGGAAGAGAGATAGTGTAGAAACCAGGGGGAAAGAGAGAACTTCAATAACATCAGAGAGAAGATAGATCGGTCGCTTTTATTTGATTTTCCACCTAGAAAAGACGATCTTTACTATTTTAATTGCAGCTCTTTCCTCAAACGATGAATAATTTTAAGAAACGATTCGTTGCTTTTTTTTAATATTCCTTTATTTCTTTAAACGTTACGAAGAAAATTTATGTATCTCGACATTGGAGTCTCTATGGTCGTTGCTAATGATTGAATCCTATCCTGATTTTATTAATCGAACACCATATACACAAATCTTGTATGCTATTGTTGACAGGATAATCGCGTGCATTTCTCTTCGTGATTGTTAGAAATTAACGAACGATTATCAGAATGTAATCGGTTCGAGAAGGCACGTTCGTGGGAAGTATTTTTTTTCCTACAGGATTCGCGGGAACTCTCAGTCGAAAGGATTCCCAGAGCGAGATAGATCTAATTAAAAGTAAGGAGAGCGGAGGTACGGTCGATGCTTCTTTGATTTCAGGGTTGTAAAAAGGAACGATTGTGCAGATAGTGCTATTTGTACTTGTATGTACACGTACCTGGAATGTGACGTATTGTGAGCGTTGAGTTTCGATGTTATTTTTAACTATTATCTTCGAAACTCAACTAGGGAGAGAGGATTGAGCCTAATATCTTTATTTCTAAATTTAGCTGTACTTGCCGTGCTACGAGAGATTTTTTATCTTTTTTGTATCTATTTATATAATTCTATTGTAAGATGTTCGATTCGCGAGTAGGTATCGTTTCATGTGATTCGGATAAAATGTGTAATAATAACAAAAATGATAACGATAATAATAATACGAAACGAGGTCAGGGTCTTCCGGTCACTCTTAAATTTAAAATGTTTGCTCATAGTACGATCTCTCTTGCTCGTACTTATGGATCTCGCTAACTTGTAAAAAAACGGAGATCACCTCTTCTTGGCCATGGCCTAGTCCCTGTTCGATGAAAATTAACATTAATCACGTCTTGCCAAGAAAAGACTTGATATTAACGTCACGATATAGCTCTTAGTCTGGGCAGGTAGTAGCAGCTCCGCTCCTGGAGGTATTTGGAAACGGTCAAGGCTCTTTCGACGATCCTACGCGTGTGAAGCTTACGCTTACTCCTACGCTTATGATGCGCGCATGTTTATGCGTATACATATATTGGAAGATGGTGTCTACCCACACTGCAAAATGAACACGCCTACGTGTGTAAATCTTCGTTACTTTCCGGTTTGCTCTGTGTATTTCGAATTCCATCATTGTTTGATTGTTATCTTGAAATTATTATTAGTTAATTACCTATATTATCTCCCCGAATTCAAAACGAATTAACTTTCGTATCTTTCGTTGGAATTTTATTCTTATTTTTGTTCTTTTTTTTTTTTTTTTTTAAGATTCAACACTTTTCAAAGTACGTTCTTCAACGTTGCTCTCAAGCATACGGTTGTTCTTATGGTCACGCTTCGAAGCCGATGTTAGTCCTCGCTCTCTTTTTCTCTTTTTCTCGTCCTTTCTTCTTTGCTCTTTCGTTTTTCTTCTACTTTTATTATCCTTCCTTTATCATCGTTCTACTGCATCTTCACGAAGTCAACGAACTCGACCTCGTTCCTTCATTGTCACATTAATTGTTCTCGTCTATTCTATTACTTTGGATTATATGTCTTTCTTTCTGTTGGTCGATCGATCATTGATCACCTGTTGACAATCGATATAATTGGTAAAGATCAATTAATTTTATATTATTTTAGGATAATGCATTTAACGATATCGGTTATCGATCAAGGAATTGAAAGAAAATATTTTAGAAAGAATTAATCTTCTCAAGGTAAAACTTGATTATCGTATTATGTTTTAAGTCGATGGTCTAAGTAACAGAAAATTAAAATTTCGATGAGCTATCGTGAAGAATATGCGAAAATGTATTCTAACATATTTATTCGAGGGTTCTGAATTTATTCTGCGATTGGAACGCCAAGCGGTTCTACGTACACATTCTGTGGCTATAGTAGTCAGTTTTGTGCACGTTGCAGCTATAGTTAGCTTGGTACGTAGCCAGAAATTGCAGGAAGACCCATAGGTATTACACTTGTTGCCGTTTCGTTCTTTTTGTCGATACGTGGACGCCTAAAGCGACGAAGAGCATTACGATAAAACATTTTTGTACTTGGCATTTAAAAATAGGAATATAACTCAAGTTATATCATATATGCATTACAAATATTTCGTTTAAATAACTGTAATCAAGTAGAATATTTTATCAAATAGAACTATTGATTAAGTTTCTACCCTATTTTTTTCTACCGTATTTTTTCAATTGACAAAAAGATGAATGATGAGAAAATGAGAAAATGTCAAGTACCAAGAAATTTTTTAAATATTCGCGATAAGCAAAGATGATACTACTTGATAGAGTTGCACGGGTGTACAACGGTTTCTTCGAGCTGGTTCGAAGACTCGTCCGGTATCACCCGAGGCAATCGACAGGAGTTTATGTCTTTGATACCATCGAGATTCTATGAGAGACTATACGGGCCATGAGTTCTTGCGTAGTATATTCGTTTTTATAGTTCGTGTCCCAGAATTTTATATCTATAAAAGGACATTCGACGATATGAAAAAATTTGATGGAATTTCAATAAAAAATCGAACTATCTAGTCGTTCTAATCATCATAATCATGTAATGATCGTCACTCGTTTTTCAAGAGGAAATTGTTATGTAGATTCGTCACGTAAGAAATAACTAAAAAGAAATAAATAAAAAGAATTTCTTTGAACTTTTTCATAGATTTTCGAGGGACTTAAATATAATATCAACGTAGAATAGAATGCGCGCATAGGCACGCTATGTGATCGCATTGAGTAAGCTAGACTGTTATAATAAAGAGACAGTAATGAGACCATCGTGACGACGTTTTCCATTGGTCTCTCTCCTCTTTTTCAACGGTTGTCGTGTCATGCCGGAGATACAGCTTCGCTTCGTGGATAAAGAGTAGAAAGAAAAAGAAGCCCAAGTGAAGAAGGGGCTCTAGAGAAGGGGAAAGGTAAAGGGGGAAGTATAACACAAGGGACCATCCACGTGTCGGATGTAACGGGGTCGCTGAATTATTTAAAGCAGGTCGTCATCTATCGCGAAACATAGAAGAGACTCCTTTATCACTGTTTTATACTGATTATAAAGAATTTCCTTTTCTATGAAGAATCTTCTCTTTAACATTGGACTTTAAGAGAAATTTATCAGTGACAAATGTTTACGGTAGATTTTTTTCTTTTGATTCCTTGTTTATGATACAATTGTAAAGTCGATTATTCAAACTAATCTTTCACTTTGTTAAATGAAAAGAAAATATAAATGATCTCGTATTTCTTGCTATATAATTGTTAATCTTTCAAATAATTATTTTCTTGTATTTTTAAGATTGAATATATATAACAAAATTCTTACGTATTTGTTACATGGAAATTTTTGTATAAAAGTAATAGGTATAATGAATATTGCATACATATATGTATACGTATGTGAGATTAATTGGGTATAACAACTATTAAAGACGTAAAGAATACAGACAATTGTTTTTTTAAGGTTATATTTCAGTGTTTAAAATACAAACTTAGGTAATATAATAAAAAAAAAGAACAAAACTAAAAAAAAAGAGAACAATATAATTTGAAACTTTCGAATAAAACTAAATTTAACTCGCATTACTCTTTGTATCTCGCAGTATTTTCTTAATAATTCGCACTACTTTATATTACATTCATCAACTACTCTTAGATTGTCCTTTCAAAAACATGAATAGTCTTGACATTATTTTGCTTTTTCTGTTTATTATTACTTATCTTAGCACTCTTGTCTTTCTATTCCACGCGTAGCAGAATAAGAAATTAATAATTTTATAGAATATGTTCTTATTTATTTATTCGAGCCTATCGTACTACGAACCTAGCTCGTGCTCGAATAATAGGATCTATCGAGTAGTTTCTTGGCCCTATGTATATATATATATATATATATATATATATATATATATATATATATATATATATATAAACGTAATATACATTTCCAAGTAGCCTCGCGTATTTATTTCAGTTCATTTACTTCGGTACCGCAAAAGTTTGTAATCTTTTTTTAGACATATAGAATGTATGTTACAATATACATGGCGCGGTTTTGCCATTGATGAAAAAATGTATCACCGTTATCGATACCACATTCGTTTTATCTATAGTTAGTACATCATAACACAACTTTCGTTTGTGCTACTTCTTCATGGTGCTTATTGTGGATATAAAAGAATGTTTCACCGTTGTAGATATGATCATTGGAATTCGTTAGTTCAGAAGGTATTTCTAATATGAGTTAACAAGTAATTTTCTTTATGATGTCACGTAAATTCTATTTCAGTCATTATAATTCCATTAATGCATATATTTCAGGATCGATTTCATAATAGCTTTACATATCTAAGAAAGTAGTAGGAGCTTCTTTCTTTCTAGGTTAATTAATTAATTAGTTACAATGATTAATTCAATATTGACGGTTAACTTTGTTGCTATATGTAAGAAAGCAAAAATTTTAATTGAAGCTATGCACATTAAATGATATTTCTTCAGTATGAAATTAATAGACTATAAATTTTTGTTCATTTTGTTATTGTTGGCGATCACTTTATAAGGGAAGGTTATCTTTTTTTGTTGTATGAAGCTATAAATAGGATCAATTTTTTTAAAAAGTGCTATCGATAGGAAGATAAAACCAGCCCATCGTAAAAGCTACATAGAAAAAGTGAAATAAAAAAATAGAAAGATGGAGAAAGAAAAAGAGAAAGAGAGAGTGAGAGAGAGAGAGAGAGAGAGAGAGAGAGGAGAAGGAAAATCGTTAATGGAAAGAATGTACCTTTTGTCTTTGAGCTTTATTTACGTTCGCAACGATTCCAACTGTATTTAATATCTCCTCGAACAAAGAGATTCTTAGTAAATTTAAAAATTATACTTTTTTATTAGTTTTATTTTTTCTCTAATTTTTAATTTTTTTTTTCTATAATTAGATAAAAATAAATCTCTTGAATGGATTACTGTCTGTTGAAGGAAGAATGAGAGCGATATTATTTACTATACAACCATACGTTAATTACTGCGACAGTAGAGGATTATCTGCCCTAAGAAGCGCGTCCAATGTACTCTGTTATCGATTTATCGTTCGCGGTGCTTATATATGCAACGCATGAACGATAATACGATGCGTTCCAGTAATACGACAGGGTATTCGTTGGTGACGCCGAAGCGTCTCGTTTCTCTATGACTCCTCCTTTACTTACCTTTATTATCTAGATGTAGTTCGGTCAGTTTATTCTTGTATACCATTTATAAAGCTAAACGTAGCTTATAAACCAGTTGAGGCACACAAACACGAGGCTTTCTTGCTTTTAGACACGTAGAGTGTCTTTATCGTAAAAAATGAAACTTTATTCTTATAAATATAACGGATAGATTATGTAATATATCTAATTTTACACAATGATTTGATATTTTTAATGTACCTACTTATGTATTGATGTTGATATATTATATTATTGTTACTTTGTTATAAATAAGAAAAAGGGTGAGAATTTATAGATCAAATGGACAATAAAATAAAGAGATCAGCATCTCTCGTTCGTGTAGACCGATAGGCGCCGTATGTTCCAGTAAACTACATACATATATATTTGACTAACAACCTGCATTGTAATCGAGAAATAATGGTGGAGAATATCGTGCCAGTTATTTTAACAGCATTATAAAAGTTGATAGGTGTGTATAAATAGGTTCGCACATGTACGAATGTGTATGTATTTCTTTTTTATACTAGTTTTAATTTCAAAAATCGATAAACTTATCTTCTATGCATTGTCTGTGGAGTAAGCTTTGTTATGATTGTTAGGATTTAAAGAGTATATAACTTTAGGACAGATGTTGAGAATTTATCGAGAAATGAAAATAAAATTCAATAAAAAAGAAATGGCACGTTAGAAAGTATAAGATTTTTATTGAATGTATGCAGAAGTGTTTATGTTCATAGATCGAACAGATAACATAGACAAACTCTCAAGTGTATTGATATTAAATATAACTAAATATGTATATGCATCCATATCTATATTCATCTCTTAATGCGTAATACAGCGGTGATTAGGACAATGTAAACTTGTTGAAGATTCTGATCGATTATTATTCATATAGAATACTTTCTTTTGTCTTTATTCGGTTAACAATCGAAGGATATCAAGAAGGAAAATCATTAAAATTAAAGGCACGTAGATACATATGTACGAGACATGATTTGGAGAGATTATAAGGATTAAAAAGTTATGTAAGGTCCCTTGATGATTTCTATTAGGAATGTTCACACGAGTGCATTAATCTAGTTAGAATGAAATTAGTGAAAATTATATAATGTCTGATATATTGTGTAACAGAAAAAAATCTCATTAAATTTAATGACGTAAGAGAGAATACATTAATCGATTACATTTGTTTCTTTTATTTATTTATTTTTAGAGTGATCCAAGCACGTCATTTTTGAGAGCAGCTCGCGCGGGTCAGCTCGAGAAGGTTTTGGAGTATCTTGAATCGGGCGTGGACATAAACGCATCAAATGCTGTAAGTTTATCATTAATTAGGTTAAAAGATGTGATTTACTAACGTGCTGTATCACTTGAGTTTACCGTAGTCGCATGATCGAGATACTTATGTGACTATGTACGGGCTATATACGTATAACAAATATTTTACTTATCCGGATTCTAAAAAAAAAAGCAATCTGTCTGTACACAGAATGGACTGAATGCTTTGCACCTGGCAGCTAAGGATGGTCACTTGGAAATTGTACGAGAACTTCTTAGTCGTGGCGCAGTAGTTGATGCTGCTACTAAAAAGGGAAACACCGCATTGCACATTGCTTCTCTTGGTAAGCGAACTCCATATGTGCGTTTGTGTGATGTGTAAATACGTATACAAATACACATACAAACGTACTCTCAGATCATATCGATTAACCCATATCTCTCCATACCTCGATACTATAACGCAGTATCGAGCTTCTAAGCAATAATAGAAATACATTGCTATGTTCGACACGAACATAGAAAAAGAAGTGTCATTTTTAAAATAACATTTATATACTCAAAAATATGATATTTCAATGAGGTTGAGATACTTATCGAAGAGTTTCGTATATACGTATTTTTTATTTAACTATACTTTTCCTCGCCGCATCATAATAGATGTACTTGAAAAGAAGCATAGACCTCTATATGATATCTAACCACTTCTTACTATGAAACTAATATCTTGTTGCAGCTGGACAAGAGGAGGTTGTACAATTGCTTGTCCAACAAGGTGCTTCTGTGAACGCACAGTCACAAAATGGGTTCACACCGCTCTATATGGCTGCTCAGGAGAATCACGACTCTGTGGTCAAGTACCTCCTCAGTAAGGGTGCCAACCAAACCCTCACTACAGAGGTACGTTCTGTATATTTTAACTATAAATACGCGAATTAATATTTGCTTTGGTAAATGGTAGAAGGAACGATTTCATATATTATATTAATTAAATATTAATTGGTGTGTGTGTGTGTGCGCGCGTGTATAATTAATTGTAATTATCCTTAACGGCAGTGAATTTTTTAAATTCCTATAAATTTATTTTTCATCGTAGGACGGATTCACTCCATTGGCGGTGGCCATGCAACAGGGTCATGATAAAGTAGTAGCCGTTCTATTGGAAAATGATACTCGCGGTAAAGTTCGATTACCTGCCCTCCACATCGCTGCTAAGAAGGATGATTGTAATGCGGCTGCCCTACTTTTGCAAGTACGTCATATTTCTCTTTTTCCAAGCAAAAGAGTCCTTTGTTGTAATCCTCTTATTCTTTTTAATAGGGTTCATCACCTAATACATTTTCAAGAGTTTATATCATAAATTCTTTTGATCTAAATAGTTGACTGATTTTTATAAACAAGGATTCATTCTAAACCTAAAACATCAAGCTATATAAGATAAATTTTTCTATATAAGAATAATATTATATATTCTTTGAAAAATTTATCTCTCAAGATTTCTAATATTTGAATCGATAAATAAAAATTTCTTACTCAAATTCTGTAAATGTAGTCTCCAGTAGAAAACTTTATCTTTGCAATAAGCGATTGTTTATCGGAAATAGTACAGAATTGTAACTAAGAGAATTTATGGTATAAATGCTTTTTTTAGTTTAAATTTGTCTATTTTAAAAACTCGGATAAAAAATAGAAAATAGTTGTAAATTTTGTCTAAATTTCTACAAAATTACATAACGTAAAATAATTTGTAGATGTATTTTAACATACAATTGATTATATTGATATCTTTGTATATATTTAATTAAAAGTTTCGATGTGTAAACCATAAAAATTTTTAATTACGTACCGATATATGTATATATGATTTTAATGAAATACGAGAAAAACGATACCGTTTATGAGAGATGATATAGACTTATGTATTTTTACGCTTTATTAAAAAAGTTTTACTCATATATATGTAGTTGACATATGTACTACTCATATCACTATTATAAGATACGTCAGACTTAGGTAACTGAACATTCGCGAATTATCATACAATATCGATTTGTAATGAATCAAGAGACAATACTTTGCTTTTATTTTTTATTTTAAGAGTATTAAAAAATTATAAATGTAATTTGTGTTTTTATTCTATCATTATTGTATTGTATTTTTCAACAGAATGATCATAATCCGGACGTAACTTCGAAAAGCGGTTTCACACCACTTCACATAGCCGCACATTATGGCAACGATCGAATTGCTTCCTTACTTTATGATAGAGGTGCGGATGTAAATTTTGCTGCTAAAGTAAGTATCAAAACATATATAATATATGTATGTATGTATGTATGTATATGTGTATGTATATATATATTAGAGAAAATTTGGAAAGTTATATTTATATTTTTTTCTTTTTTGCCCGTTCGTATAGCACAATATTACGCCGATTCATGTAGCTGCAAAATGGGGAAAAATTAAAATGGTAAATCTTCTTATGAGTAAAGGAGCAAATATCGAAGCAAAAACGAGAGATGGCCTTACTCCTCTTCATTGTGCAGCAAGATCAGGTCATCATGAGGTTGTTGATATACTTATTGAAAGAGGAGCACCTATTGGCTCTAAAACAAAGGTAATAGATTATATAGAAAGAAAAAATTATTTGATTACATTTTAAATAATGTATTTTTTATTGAATGAAATGTAGAATGGTCTTGCACCATTACACATGGCTGCTCAAGGGGATCATGTAGATGCCGCAAGAGTTCTACTTTATCATCGTGCACCTGTGGATGAAGTAACAGTGGACTATTTGACAGCATTGCATGTGGCAGCTCATTGTGGTCACGTAAGGGTGGCCAAACTTTTACTCGATAGAAATGCAGATCCTAATGCACGCGCACTCAATGGTTTCACACCTCTACACATTGCGTGTAAGAAGAACAGAATTAAAGTAGTTGAACTTCTCTTAAAACACAAAGCTAGTATCGAAGCTACTACGGAGGTAATTATGTATTTTTTGTATTTTTTGATAAATATTAAAAATTATTTTATTAAAAATTCAATTTATTTTTGTTTGTTTTATATAGTCCGGATTAACTCCGCTGCATGTAGCAAGTTTTATGGGATGTATGAACATCGTCATTTACTTGCTGCAACACGAAGCTAGTCCAGACATACCGACAGTAAGAGGCGAGACGCCGTTACATTTAGCTGCTAGAGCAAACCAGACTGATATTATCAGAATACTTCTTAGGAACGGTGCTCAAGTTGATGCTAGAGCAAGAGTAAGTATATCATGTAAATTTCATCATTATTTCGAATAATCTTGATGTTGATTATATAATTCTTTTTTTAGGAGGAGCAAACGCCGCTTCACGTTGCTTCCCGCTTAGGCAATGTTGACATTGTAATGTTGCTATTACAACACGGTGCTGGAGTTGATGCCACAACGAAAGATTTATATACTCCACTTCATATCGCGGCTAAAGAAGGTCAAGAAGAGGTAAAGATTTTTTATTTTGTATGTAAACTATTTATGAGTAATTATTAATCCTATAATATAGGATTAGAATACCGATGTCAAATATAACGTATTACAAATTATTTCTTATGCGTTCATCAGGTTGCTTCAGTTTTATTAGAAAATGGGGCATCACTTACTGCTACGACTAAAAAGGGTTTTACACCTTTGCATTTGGCAGCTAAATATGGCAATATGAATGTAGCGAGGTTGTTACTACAGAAAAATGCACCAGTTGATGCTCAAGGAAAGGTAAGCATGTTTATATATATATACATATTAAATGACAATTTATACTTAGTGAATTAAAATACTTTGATCGATCATATTTATTGAATATAGAACGGAGTAACTCCTCTTCATGTAGCATCGCATTATGACCATCAGAATGTAGCATTACTTCTATTAGATAAGGGTGCTTCGCCACATGCTATGGCTAAAAATGGCCACACGCCTTTACATATTGCAGCACGAAAAAATCAGGCAAGTAAACGGGATGAAAACTCTCTATACGACGTTTAAATAATTGACAGAATTGATAGAAATATTTCAATTATTGTATACAGATGGACATTGCAACCACATTATTGGAATATGGCGCAAAAGCGAATGCAGAATCAAAAGCAGGATTTACACCACTACATTTAAGTGCACAAGAAGGACATACTGATATGTCAACTTTGCTTATTGAACACAAGGCAGACACAAATCATAAAGCGAAGGTATAACCACATCATTGAGAAATTTGTTATTCTATTATTTATTTATTCTATTATTTATTTATCTTTACAGAATGGTCTTACGCCGTTACACTTATGCGCACAAGAGGATAAAGTCAATGTTGCTTCTATTCTCGTAAAGAATGGTGCACAGATTGATGTTAAAACAAAGGTAATGTAGTTATGTTTATCAACATTTGTGCTGTGAAAAGAACAATACAATTAGTGAAAGATCAATGGCACTATAGATAAATACTATAACTGACTGTAAAAAAAAATATACTCACGGTTATACTATTAACATTGTAAATATAATTTAATTATCATTACAGACATAACAAGTACTTTTAAATAGCTCTGGGTTGTGTTTTTGTATTGTTTTCTCTCAGTATTCGACTTGTCCACTTGATTCTATTGTCTTTATAGAGATAATAAATACTGTTATTTTTTTATTTTTTATTTTTCAAAAACAAATTTTATCTTGCAAATGTTATTTTTATATCAAACGGTGTATTTGTTTCAGGCTGGTTACACACCATTGCACGTTGCAGCTCATTTTGGTCAGGCAGCAATGGTACGATTCCTTTTGCGCTCTGGTGCAACTGTTGATAACAATACCAATGCTGGTTATACGCCGTTACATCAAGCTGCACAGCAGGGCCACACGCTGGTTATTAATTTACTGTTAGAAAGTAAAGCTAAGCCAAATGCTGTAACCAATGTAAGTAACTAAAAGTACAATTTTCGATATGCAAGGCAATGCTTTTGTGCAAATTATTAAAATACAGCTGTTTTACGTTTTACAGAATGGACAAACTGCTTTGGATATTGCACAAAAACTTGGCTATATCAGTGTTATCGAAACTCTAAAGGTTGTAACAGAAACTATTATTACCACGACACATACTATCACTATTGAAGAGAAATATAGAGTACAAGCACCTGAATCTATGCAAGAAACATTCATGAGCGACAGTGAAGATGAAGGTGGTGAGTATATAGTTCATTTTTTTGACAATCTGTTCTTGCTTAATAGGCACTTATTGCAATATATGCATATTAAAATATATTATCTTATTTGAAAATTGAATTAAGAAAGACTAATATCTTTTTCAATTTGATAATGAAGGCATTGAGAATATGACCTCGTACAGTTTTTAAATATATATGTTGAATATAGTTTGCTATTGATAGCATTTTACAAAATATATGTTGGATAATCAAAGAAATAGGAATATTTAGAGAAAGGACTTTTTGTAATAATAGAAGATGTCCATTACTGTATAAATCTTATTTGGATTTAAATTTTGATGCATGTTGCATAATTCTTATAAAGAAAATTCTATATTGATAATAACATATTATTTTATTGAATCTCTTTTTTATAAATGTGTACATTAAACGTTATCCATGCATTTCCAAGATTAATGAATATTTTGATTTGTTAAACATAATATGTACATTATTGGAATTAACAAATGTTTCTTCCAAACTATTGCATGAAAATACTAAATGAATTATCAAGTAAGCTTTCTAAAATTATATACACATTCTTGCATGGCATGAGGACAAATAGTGTAGTTTAAATTATGAAGCATGGGTAATACATGTCTTCTTAGCTTATGAAACTATTATCTTTATGTGAATATCCTCATAGATACTCGTATCCTTTTCCCAACCCGTTTAGTTACGATGGAACAGGCAACATGAGGTAGCAGGGATAGGTTCAAATTACTCAACTTTATACAATATAATATACATACATACATACATACATATATACATATTTATTTATTTATTTATGTATATATATATAGTTATTTATATATATATATTTTTATATAAATATATTTATATATAAATAAATAAATATATATATATATATATATATATATATATATATATATATATATATATAAATACATTTACAAATATGTTACGTTATTATTTCATCGGTTTCTTTGTTGAAACTGTAGAGTTATTATCAAAAAGCTAACTATTTTTCTTTGCTTGTTTTTATTGCGTTTCTTTTGCATTTATTTCGCAAGAGCATGTATCTAGCATATACTCGCTGGGTTGTTAAATAAGTCTTCCAGATAATGTGTATTCAAATTATATTTTTTCCATTTGTGTAAATACATCTATTTCGCATTGAATTCTGCAAATATCTAAGCTATAAATATTTAAAATAACGTATAGGCATTATCTTTACTTTATTACTATTATGTAAAACTTTTAAGCTTCGTTATAGCAACAGAAATAGTTGTAAATATGTGGTCTTGCCTTACAGTAAAAAGTATATAGTATGAATAAAATATAGGATTTGAAAAAAGTAAATAATTATACATATACATGTATATTCTTAAAATATTATAGAAGAAGATTTTTTCAATGATTACTTTTAACGTTTTTTAAGTATTAATTAAATAATTTATACTTAGATATTAATCAATATTATTTTATAGATAAATATCATATATTATATGAAAATAATATTAGTTACTTGCTAATATATATTACAAATGAAGTTTTTTATAGCAGTTTCAGCGAAGCTATATATTTTGGTTTAATATTAACTATACGAAGACTAACAACCCAGTGATAACGAGATATAGAAACAATGTTTGATGGTGCAAAATTAGGGTTTTGTTAAAAAATGACCTTACTCGCCGGCGTATAATGTAGGTGGTGATGAAATCGGCATAGCAGCTATGAATGTGTACGGGCAGCCTCCACACGCGCAACACGTGTATCTTCCTTCTTACTACCAGGGCCAAATGACCTATACCCGTAAGTTCTCTGTTTTCTGTGCCACATACTCTCTCTCTCTCTCTCTCTCTCTCTCTCTCTCTTTCTCTCTCTCTCTTTCTCATTTTCTCTCTCTCTCTCTCCTTCCTTCCTTCCTCCCTCCTCTCTCTCTCTCTTTCTCTCTCTCTCTTTCTCATTTTCTCTCTCTCTCTCTCCTTCCTTCCTTCCTCCCTCCTCTCTCTCTCTCTCTCTCTCTCTCCTTCCTTCCTTCCTCCCTCCTCTCTCTCTCTCTCTCTCTCTCTCTTTCTCTTTCTCTCTCCCCCCTCTCTCTCTCGCTCTCTCTCTTTCTACACAAACCGTACACACAACACTCTCAAAACTGCGTGCCGTGGGTCATTTCGTAATATTTTCATCCATCTCTGAAATTCTTAGCTCATAAATCGTCTGGTACATCGTTTCAGCATTCCCTTTCCATGTACTTATTTGATCCCTTATAACTCGAAACGACCATTCCATCTTATGCATTATTTACCTATTCTCTGCTAACCTTGGTATTGGATTTATTTTTCTGGAACCTTTTTGTGAAAAAAAAAAATTCTTACCATTTGTATTATTTGATTCTAATAATGATAAGTAGACGTAACCGATTTTAGTTTTTTAGTTGTTTTAGTTATGTCAGAAGTTGTTGATTCTCTAATAGTTGTTTTACCTATGGCGAAAGTTGTTGAGTCTCGTTAATAGTAATGTGCAGTAGTATGATTTGGTTATTTGATGCACTCATTAATCTACTTTAATATTACTCTATTGACATTACGAATGAATGCGAATAGTTTTTCAATAAGATAGAGCTCATTCGTATTTGGATTCACTCGAATTGTATATATCTATGTAAATAAAATATAAACGATGCGTGATAACACGTTAGAAGTCGTTTGATTATATTCAACAAAGTATTTAAATGATCGGAGTACGTGTTGGAATGAAGAAACAGGAAAATAAAAAGAAAAGAAAAGAAAAAAATAAGAAAATATTTTACACGGGTATGCATTTGAATCGAAATCAACGAATGGAGATGTTCGTTAAAGTACATATGGCAAAAAACCATACATCCTCATGTTAGAATTTTACATATTGTACGATTAACGAAATAGGCCGCGCTCCCGTCGTTAATGCAATTAACATAATAACGAGTAGTGCGATCATTATAGCAGTTGGTAGGAATAGACGTAGATTAGCTTGCTCGTTACTCGGTTTTGACATTTCATTGTCATCATCGTCGTACTCATACGCTATGGTCTATGATATGAATTCTACTTCGGCTACCTGTTATGCAATGTGCAGCAGACACGACATGCGTTTCGTTGAGAGTTTGCTACTCATCGGTGCAGTAGTCAGTTTAACCCTCGTCGTCTTTTGGCCGATTGCCAAACGCGATCCAAGACGGAAATATCATTCGAATTTATGTAACATCAATACGGCGCCGGTTGATTTTTTTCTTTCTTTTCTTTCTTTTTTTTTTTTTTTTTTTATTTCAACCCATCAAGCGATTATCTTTCGTAATTTATATTTCCAGTTTATATCCGTCACTGACGTTTGCGAAGTAAGACTTGCGTTCGATCGGGATTTTTCGGATAGGGACTCTTGTCAGGCGCCAATATATCTTGTAATAATTGTAATTATATCCATACCTCATTAGATATTTATTTCGAATTGATCGATCTTAAATTATTCAATCAATAAACACGAAACAAATGGACGTCTTTTAATGTACCTATCATACATACGTACGTACGCATGTATGATTTTTGTTAGGAACAGTGCGCATTTTTCACGAAATCTTCCTTATCTTGCCGCTATAGATGTAAGTAATAGATCTCGAGAAAATGTGAGTTAAAGAGTAGAAATTACGATTGTTGTTTCAACGATGAGCGGTGAACGGGCAACGGCGATACCTCGAGGCGTGTAAATAAATTGGCGGGAAAACTCGAAGGCAGTGACTATTATAAAATTGATGATTCATGGAATGAGGTCACGTTTCTAGCGGTAGTCTTACGTCGAACTTGTATTAATCTCAAAACAGTCGCTGTTCCTGACCCCCGCGGATGCAAACGTTGTATCGGAAGTGTGTCAAAGAGAAAGCGTTCCAAATGTATTTTCTACGGTGAAAAGATTTCATCAATTTTACAGTTCCAACATTTTATTCTGTTGGACGAGGCATATCTGATTTGTCAAGAGATAAAGAAATAAACAGAAATTCACTTCGAAAATATCGTTCTAAGGAGATCAAGATTCCTTTAAAATCCTAGACGACAAGGTGATCATACGAATAATTTAATTCGTTTCAACGATATTGTCTTTCTTGCAAAGATTGTTTTATCAAAATATTCGGTGATAAAAAAAATAAAATAACTAGGATGCTCAAACGATCGTAAAAAAATCGACGATGATCATTCTATCTACGGATCAAAGGGATACTACGCACAATTGCGAATAATCAGTGATGTAATAATTATGAGGCACACGTAACTCGTACCGCCTCTAAATTGTCTCTATACCATCATATATGGCGTTGACTGTACAGAGTACTTATTGTGCACTGTATGTTACCTCGTAACAGTGCACCAGTTCACTTATTACCAAAGCACAAGACAATATAAGCGACGCTCCTCGTTATTTCTAGTTTTGCTACTGTTTTCTTTTTTATTTTCTTAATTTCGTTTTCTTAAACGTCAACGTCGTTCTTTCGTTCGAAATGGCAAAGGGAAAGGCAAAGAGAAAAGAATCAAAAGGGATGACATGTTGCGGGTGTGCACGCAGCAGGAACAGCGACATAATATGTAAATATACAATTATCCTGGGTGTTATTTCGTTCCATGCACATTATTTTATGCACGGTCATCATACGCACGTTTATCATTATGCTTTTCTTAATCATTCACGATGAATTAACACGTATATGTTCTTCAAAATTTCAAAACTTTCGCGCCATTCGTATTTGACGTTCATTCAACGATCGAAAGGAAGTATGCGTTTCTTACACTTGTTTCTTTTTTCTTAGATTATGAATAGTTGGTTAAATGCATATCGAAAATCGTTTTCTGTATATTACATAATATAAATGGATATGGAACCAATGTGACTTTGTTTTAAAGGCTTGCGCTCATTAATAAAATTTAAATATTTCTTCTGGGTGTATATATATATATATATATACAAAGGAAGTATACTGTAACAATGGCGCAGACATGCGTTCTGCATTGCAAATATAAACGTAAGCGCAAGACAAGGACAAATTATAGCACCAATCTTTCAGGCACAAACAATTCGTTTTATATTAAGCCATGACCACCTCGTACAACGAATTACGTTATAGTATCAAATAGTTGCTATTTTGCTATATCGACTAAATCCTCTAGTGGTTTTACGAACATTAATGACGATAGAAATGGTTTTTATCGACATCCATGACGAATAGAAATGTATACGTATATTTACTTGTATATATTTTTTGTTTACCACAAAATGAATAAGTAGAATAAGTAAAGAAGATATAATATAGTCACATTGGTAATAATACAAGTATATGAATATCGCGTATATGCATTCAGAAAAGTGACAAGAAGTTATTATATCTAATTAAGTTTATAGGAAGAGAAATATGCAGTATGTTACGTGAATACGACATAACGATGAAACAGACGGTTGTATCAAAATGACATAAGAAATATTACATACGACAATGACTAAGAATACGAATGTGAAATTCATCCAACCGTGACTTTTAACTTTTTTTCCAAATCAATAACAAAATTTGATGATGCTAAACGTATTATTAAAAGCTATAATAATATAATCTAATATAATAATATAATATAATATAATATAATATAATATAATATAATATAATCTAACATAATCTATAAATAATATACTCTTTTCGTAGATTATTATTAGACAATTTTCGTCTATGACACTTTAGATCATCCTTATTCAACGAGATTTGATACGATTACATAGCTGATCTTCCTAGAGATGATTAGCGCGCGAACTCTCCAGAAGATATAGGTCACTGGCTATAAGATTGGCTGTTTTGTAGATAGAATCGTCTTAGAACAGGACCGTTTCAATAGCACGTGTCCTTGAACGATGGTAAAATTAGCGTTTCTATGTTACGGTTACGTTCATATCGTTCATAAAGTTAAACATATCTAAATGTGTGGACGACTTCAGATTTCGAGCTAGTTCCGCAACAGTTACCCGAAAGCTTTTCCAAAGAAAACTCGAACTAATATCGTTCTATTCATTAAGTATATATCGTTTCAAAATTACGTAGCGATTGTACGAAAAAAGGACAGGGAAAAAAAGACGAAGAAAAATGAGATTATTTGACAGCAATCATTGCGTAGCATCGACGGTTCAAGGTCTTTTCATATGCTCGATTAACTCAGCATAATGTTGTTTGTCTTTATTTTTAGATATTACTACATCTTACATGCTTTAACATACACAAGTGCGAAGAATAATTTGCTTTTATGCCGATAATATTAGATGTAGGCGGTGAATTTGTGGGTTGTCCATCTATTGAATAATTGTGGCCTATATTCTTTCAAGAATATTTGATAATATGCAATTGCAAATGCGAGAAGATTTTACATCATTCGTGTGAAAAATGAGTTACCAGTCATACTGACTGTCTTTTATTTAACGATTCGACGATAGATAATTTCGGCGAATTACAGAAGTATGATGTACTTCATTATTTTCTATCTTAAGCGACAGAGATTTGATCAATATACTTAGAGTAAACAGTTACAAGATTAAACAAACGGAGATAAGGAAGAAAAAGAAGAAGAAGGAGAACTCGACGTGTTCTTTTCTTTGTTAAAAAAAATATGATAGAGAAAAATTAGTCACTTGGAAAGTCCTTCGAACGCTACAATTCTGATCTCGCTTTTTCTGGCTTATTCCTAATGATTTTATTGGCAATGATATTATTTATTTCCTTTGCAGGCATAATCATGTCCATACATTTTATATTAGTGCATACGACTTTATTATGTTATCGTGACATCGTATTACTCATACGATATTTATAATCTATCATTTTTTATTCATTCTAACGCAGAACATTTTGACAAGTATAGCGTAATCCATAATAAAGATGTTATTGTTCGTTTCTATAGGTGAAGATCCAATGCTCAGCGACCAACATCAATACCGTTACATGACTGTTGATGATATGAAATCTATGGGAGACGATTCCATGCGTGTCAATGTGACGGATGATGAGAGAGATAATCGACATGCTGGAGGTATGCTAAAAGATAATTTTCTTTTAAAGTCGTTCAACAACGAGAAATATTATTACAATTATTATCGCAAACAGCATTTCTATTTCCTCTTGTTTACATCTTTCTAGCTCCTACAATAACAGAAATGATCACCAAGGAAAATTGTCAACGTTCAAATGCCGCAATTCTCAAGCCGGACAATATAGATATCAATAGGCATCCAGTTCACGTTGGGTATGTATCGATTTATATTATTTCGTTATATACTTTATAATGAGAATTAGTTAATTTATTAAAATTAATATGACAAATTTCGATAAGCTGTATTATTATTAGTAGTTACATATTATTCGATCATATAAAAAAAATAAATTTAAGTATTGATTATAACAAATAAGTTATGAAAGTATATATAGAAATAAAGATATGAAAAGCGCGTGTGTATTTATAAAAACTTTGTACACACGGCGATGAAGTACCGTTGGCAAATTCTTGGGCGATAAAAATTAAAAATATTTATATTGATGCCAGAAACATGCATAAAATACTGCATTTCGTATATTAGCGTACTCTCGTGCCGTAATGGTATAGTGTTGATTATAAAGAAACAATAATGTTGTGTATTATAGTGTGATACGGTGTGTGTTGATGAAAGTATCCTGCTCTAACTAATCCTCAAATTATTGGTTGCTATGTAATTTATCTTCTAGTTTACTTCTAATTTCTCTCTTAATCTATAACTGGCGATATTATCGATGTTTATAGACATTTATTAGACACATGAGAGATCATATTACGAAGTTGAACTAATCGTATCAGAATAAATTACTTGATTGATTAAATTAATTGATGAATATTTCGAGATTCAAGAAATATATAAGGAAAAAAAACAACGCGTATAATACGTTAAAAAGAAAATATTCATTATATCCTTGCATATATCATATCACTTCTTCTATGTATAAAACATCGCGATTCATCGATACTTTAACGCAATTCGTTAGTTAGTTAAATAAAAGCCAGTTGTTCCGTTTACACCTTTGCATTCATACGTGTTTTTATTTTGCCGCTTGTCTTGCCCGTAGCATTGTTAAACGATGTAGCAATTTAGCATGAAATGTTCATAATTTTGTGATGAACGATTCTTTTCGATAACACGATAATAATTTCATTTAGTATCGTATATATATCGTTTTAACTAATACGCACCGATTGAATCTCTAATATAGGTTTATATCTGAGGAAGAACTTACGTCATATAATTCTATTTCCAAAATGTTGAGTGTGATTGTTTCGAGTATATTATGAAGCACAATTTTATGAGTTTCAAGAAAGACATTTGGCATTATTGCATCAATTATAAAAGGTTCTAAGAACAAAATGTGAACTGCACGATTACAAACAGAACATTAAGCATGTGCATGAAATAAAACAATTGTCGATAATCATACACGGTTTTCTTCCGAGATTAGTGCCTCTATAGAGTTCCTAATTACATCGCTGGCTGTTCTCGGTACTGTGTCAAAAGGACAAGGAATGTGGAGGGACAGGTATACCATTCCGTTTTTATTATATACAACTCACGTGCTTGATGTAATACACAATTTTTTCTTATTTTTTTCTATCAGAGATTACACGTGCATATATCGTAAATATTTTAATGGCATTCTCTATGATAGAATATATAACATTTTTTTATACCCGACGTTAAATCAAGCATATACGTATATCGATTGAAATTATCAATGAAAATAGTACGCAATGTGTTTAAGTTAAATTAAGGTCATAGAGAATGTTTTCGTTTTAACGTCAGAAATGATATGAATAATAAAAAATGTATTTTTCACATAACCTTTTGCACATGGCAAATCATTTTTACCGCGACCAATTACATAAATTACTGTCGCTAAGTTATCTCTTGATTATTATAAAAAGAAGAATCGTTCATCCGTCGTGAATTCTAAAGAAAAGAAAAATTACGGAATATTAATCTTTAAAGCGGCTGTTGCTCGTGCAGATATATATTAGTAAAATTATTTTTTGTTCAGCTATGTTATGCGCATAAACGGGATCTGTCGTCTTTTATGCTGCTAATAATAATAATAATAGTAATAATGATAATGATAATGATGATGATGATGATGATGATGATGATGATGATGATGATGATGATGATGATGGTAGTGATGATGATGATGATGATAATAAAATAGAAAAAAAATATTCTATATACATTATTTAGGGATTAATAAAATTTCATTTTCGATAGAAAATGTTTATATATTCTTGTCGTAAATTTGGATATACTAATCACATAAAAAGTTATATATTATAAATAATATATAAATGTAAATTTATATACGTATAAATTGGTGTATATATATACATATAATACAATATATATATATACACAAATATACATATATATGTATATATGTGTGTATATATATATATATATATATATATATATATATATATATATATGTATGTATGTATTTTTATGAATGATTTCAATTAACAGCATATCATCAGGCAGATTTCGAAATCGTTCCTCTTACGTTGCAGTCCCAATGTATGTCTATTTTTCGCATAGTGTGAGTGATGTGTTACTTCACGCGTCTCTACTATAATACATAATTATTATTGTTATTTCTCCCTTTCGCAATGTGTACAATATACAAATGGTTTGCGTGTGATTATTACGGGTTTTCGAAGTAATCAGCGATTATTAATTGAGAATATTTTAAGGAATACTTAAGTGATTCATTAACTATCCGCTGATATATTAAAACGTTCGAAAATCTGTAAAGTTGTGGCAGAATATAATAATCATGATCTCATCTCTCTCTTTCTCTCTTTCTCTATCTCTCTCTTTTTTTTTATTCATCGTCATATTTATAGAACGAATGAATACTAACGCGTTTTTTATTTTGTTTCCGATCCTCTGTTATTTTATTTGCGCTACTCGCAGAATCCCACAATGGAGAAAGTAAGTGATCTTCACTTGAATCTATTAGCTTCTGCTATTAGATGTTATACTCCTGAATTGTATTTTCATGCGTTCAACACTTTCATTCCTGCTGCACATTACCCCTGTAGTCGAAGATTTTTAGTGACATTTTAGATAAACATAGTTCGTCTAGCAGCGAACACATACCAAAAGAGGAATTACGAAACGATGTTGATCGTTCGTGTAAAATACTTATTAAAAAAGTTTTATTAGAATTCTATTTTATCGATTTATGTATTCGCTGTAAAAACGTTGCCTACAGCTAACGTATATCATACAAATTCAATCAAATGATCTTTCTTCTCTGGTATCATTAGTCATTCGTATATAAAAATTGTTGGAATGAATTTTCAATTGATACTTTTTTATATTTTTAACAATTTACCTTATCAATGTTTTTATATAGTTCATTGGTGTGACATTTGGTTTAGCTTGCAGCTTCATTTGTTAAAAAAAAAAGCAAAAAAAAAAATAAAAGTTATAGTGCTTAGCTTTTCGTATAGCTTATCCTTGTCGTTATTATTATATGTCTTATTTAATTCACTTTATCGATCAAAATGAAACTCTTTCAAAGAAACATTCGTAAAAAGATCAATACATATGATAAATACGGAGATTCGTTTAAATTTTGTCTGATTTGTTATTCGTATTAAATTCGAAAAACACATATACATATTTATTATATCAAATCTTTACAATATCAAACATATCGCATTTTTAATCTATTCTCTTAAGATTGACTCGTTTTTGCTTTGCGTTTCATAATATTATTATATCACTCTGGCGATGCATATTAAATCTTTCACATTACTACACGCTTAGCGTACAATGCGATTTGGCTATGATATAATTAATTATAAGGTAACGAATATCGTATTGGAAAAAGAAATTAACCGATCTTAATTAAATAAGTTTTATTATCAAGGTTTCCATGTTCGATGGAATTAAACTTGAAATTTAATGTTTCTTCAGGATAATAGGAACGAACGAAACATCGATTGTGGTTTCATATGTTTATCCAGAAAATTATTTATTTATTATTCTTATTAAAGATTTGTATATTATATCGATGTATAGTATTCTACGGCAAGTCGTTCAAAGAGAATTATCAATATGAGTTTTCTAAAATCAATCTACTACAATAGCTTCCTGGTTTCTTTCCTGGTCGACGCACGGGGTGGTGCGATGCGGGGATGTAGACACAGTGGAGTTCGGGTTATCGTGCCTCCTCGTAAAGCGGCGATGCCGATGCGAGTAACTTGCAGGTACCTAAGGAGAGATAAATTGACCAATCCGCCTCCTTTAATGGAAGGCGAGGCTTTAGCTAGTCGTATTTTGGAGCTTGGACCAGTTGGTGCTAAATTTTTAGGGTACGTTATAAAACAAAATTAACATTGTATCTCCATCATATCTATTATATTTTTAGTTCGATACAAATTTTAATGTATCATTCATTTATGTTTTTAAATCCAGACCCGTTATCATAGAGGTGCCACATTTTGCATCATTAAGAGGAAAGGAACGAGAAATAGTTATCTTACGTTCCGATAATGGAGAAACTTGGCGCGAACACACCCTGGAGGCTAGCGAGGAAGCTGTACAGGATGTTCTTAATGAGAGCTTTGAAGGAGAAGGTATATTTCTCTTTTAAGCTTGGTTCTTCATTGATTGTTTTAATATCTTTTCCTTTATATTCTACCTTTTCTTAGAATTAAGCCAGCTAGAAGATCTCCAAACGTCACGCATCGTAAGGATACTTACCGCAGATTTTCCCCATTATTTCGCGGTTGTCTCTCGCATAAGGCAAGAAGTACATGCAGTTGGACCGGAAGGTGGTACTGTATCTTCATCAGCTGTTCCTCAGGTTCAAGCTGTCTTCCCACCTGCAGCTTTGACCAAAAAGATTAGGGTTGGCTTACAGGTAAGATTTCAAATGTTATTTGGAAAATTGTTTTCGCCATTATGAGGTTGATTTGCAATGTAGTAATCGTTATACTTCAAGAAATCGCATTAATTAAAAAAGTGATACATCGACGTAGAAAATAATGAATATTCCTTATTTAAGTGACGACGTATTGACATTTGAATTTATGTTTAGGCCCATCCTATACCAGCTGAATTAGTAGCAAAACTACTAGGTAATCGAGTCGCAGTATCGCCCATAGTTACGGTAGAACCACGACGGCGAAAGTTCCATAAGCCCATAACTTTGACTATACCAGTACCACAAGCAGCTAATAAAGGCATGATTAACCAGTACTCGGGGGATGCACCGACTTTAAGGCTCCTGTGCAGCATAACTGGTAATATATGCTTGCACGTAATATTGTAGAGCAGCGTACCGTCTTACTGGAAAATCTCTTACCGATAAATTGCTGAAAATCGTTATGTCGCAATCAATTTGGGTGTCATAAATATATATCTTGTCAGATTTTTTAAGCATTCGAGTAATCAACTTGTAGTTTAGTTAGGCATGATAATAACGTCGGTAGGCAATCTCGTCTGTTCTCAGGTCGTCGGGACTGCGCGGCATACTGTCGGTTTTTTATTTTATATCATACACATATGTAATAATATTTGCGATATTTGAGTGTTATATTCTACGATAGTCTATTATGTATTTTTAGTAACACATATAAAACTACTTATGTCGTTTTCATATTTGCGATCACAATATATTTTATTTCTTTCTTTTTTCTTTTTCTTTACCAAGTAATTTATAATTTATCTGTAGCTGATAAACACTGACTGCGGTTCACCCTTTGGTATCGGGCGAGATAATTGTTTCTTCAAATATTATATTATTATTTATATAAAGTATTTCAATTAGA